>NC_064624.1:41047931-41117931 GCF_023898315.1 Schistocerca nitens | reverse complement strand
GCGCTCTCCCTGCACATCTTCGAGATGCATCTGCTGCCTGCTGTCTATTAAACCTGAATAGAACAAAATGTCACAGTAGTTAGCCCTTTTTCCACATGCGACTACTTTGGGTTGAGAAGTGAAGGGAATTATGTTCAAAGTTCCATTAGATTGATACCTTCAGCAGAGAGCAGAATTGCGTTTAAAAAAATGTAGCACTGAATGTATTCGAACTCGCGACATCTTATCTATGCTACAAGCTGACACGTAGCTACAGCAGCTCCAGAGCTCGACAACTATTCCTCCAGAACTTTTGGATTCCACAGCACTGTGAGATTATGCATATGGCCAGGTCTTGACTTCTGAGAGACAAACAGTTACAGCTTTTCTTTTGGACTGAACGACGTTTTCTAGTAACAGATAGCGCAATAGAATAGCTCAAGTGGAAAGGAACACTGCCTATTTAAACTTCTGCATCCTACACTGTTGGCAGTTGTGTGTAGGTGGCAGTTACGTGATTTTATTTCTGTGATTACAAAATAGTCGAATGTATGCACTGGGTAGCCGAGGCAGCTAGTTCATGGTGATTCGGTCAACCAAGTAAATGAATTTACTGAACATGCTGCAAATTACTACAGGGAGCCTGTGTGTCAGAATTCTCATCCAGTGTGGCGCAACTGCGTTACGATAGAAAAATGACTCGCAGAGAAGAGGATTTCGTGGTCTGTTGGACGGATGGTAGGTTGTTATACCTATGGTCTAGGTTCGATTCCCACTTCCGTCAATGATTTTAGATAGGGAGAGACAGATTCCCTTCTCTCCTGGCTACACCAAGGGAAGGAGATATAATGGCTGCGTGGTCTGAAAATTCACATTAAAGATGATATTCCTTCTTTACCAAGTAGACGGTCTGGAGTGGCGACATGTAGAAACTCTATCACCAGTAACCTTTCTTATACTAGTTATTTATTTCAAGTGACGACACAAACGCTATGTATGGTCACAGGACACTTATTCCATCTTTTATTTGAGCTTCTGTATGTCGATAAAATTGGTTCTAAGCTGGGAATGCAACTCAGACCGCCCTTAACGCGGAATTTGATCCCTTCGTGGCAATACAGCTCGGCTACAATTTGTTGTTTGTTCAAAACTGCAGATTCCTCATCACCTTCACATATTACGCGTGAACGGGATCGAATCCTGGCCCGGCACTAAAGATTTAATTATTTATTATCAAGCTCTATCATGAGAACACCTATCTGCTGGTGGGTAATAATTTTGATTTTTAATGTATTTTCATTCGTTGTCAACACTAACGATATCTGACGTTTTTACCTCCCAGTGAGACACAGAACTATTTGCGAGATGCTGTAAGTTCAAGATGCTATTCTGAGCAGCTGGTGGAGAAAAATTCGGTAGCTGACGTCTCTTTGTGTGTAGTCAACAACGATATGTGTGGGGCTCTATTCCCAGTGAGCGCTGAACTCTTCGTCATATTATTTCAGTTCGTCGTGTCATTTAATGTTCATACATATTCTCAACTAGCTGCTCGTGAATAACTTTAATTTTTAATGTCATTTTGTGTTAAATAGTTCAAATGGTTCAAATGGCTCTAGCACTATGGGACTTAACTTCTAAGGTCATCAGTCCCCTAGAACTTAGAACTACTTAAACCTAACTAACCTAAGGACATCACTCACATCCATGCCCGAGGCAGGATTCGAACCTGCGACCGTAGCGGTCACGCGGTTCCAGGCTGAAGCGCCTAGAACCGCATGGCCACACCGGCCGGCCCCCACCATCTGGTATCAATGCATTACCCTATCATCCATTATATATAATGATTTTCATAGTACACTTGATATTATAGATGAGTAGGACACAAGACAGCACATAGATAATGTCCGTTTGACGTCAACAGTGTGTCACATTTTACTTTTTTTGAATAGGACAATGTTCCTCTCCAATAATTTTTAGATTAGTTACAATAAGCTTACGCTGCAAGAGAATTCGCTTGTATTTTTCAATATGTGGTCTGTTGTCGGTTTGAAGGCCTTCCATAACATCGGCAACGTAGTGCAACTCCGAGGGCTGTCTGGAGTAGGGTGGAGATAGCAATGTGAAAGTTGCGAGCTGTCGAAGACGATCTTCATATTCCTAATGCGATTAGGACATCGTATACTCTTGACGACGTTTAGCACCTGTGCAGTCAGTCACCCAATTTCAGAATTCATTTTGAGTAATCCTCCTAAATTCCCAAAATATTGTCTTTTTATATTGATGAGTAATATGGATAGTCGTCACGTTCATGTGCCGTCTACAACGCAAATTTAATGTTACTATCCTAGGAACTAACCTGCAATACTTTTGTATTTCATAATCGGAACTATCTGCATTAACCGTCATCAGAGCAATGTCAGGGAACAGAATGCAGCAGTGCCTTGCTACCTACTTGAGGACCTGCTTGAGTCGTGTTCTAAGGAAAGGGTAGTTGCTGGTTCACATTATATTACACTAGCGAGAAGTACCGACTTTTCCTTTTCTCTGCAAACATCCAGAACTAAATTCAGTAACTAAATGCTAAGAATAGATTTGCATTGTGCCAACTCAAAGATCAATAGATATGGATATAGATACAGATTTTTATATTTAAAGCCATTCTCGTTCTGCGTTGGAATAAACATCATTCATTATTTGCTTGTTCTTGTTACGATTGTTATTGTCATTCTCTCACTCGCAAGAGTTTTCGCATTCCTATTTGGTATCGATGCACATGAAGAGTGGCTATGCAAGAAGGGAATACTGAATGTTACGTCATGCAGAATACACTCATTTACTTCGGCTCCTCGTGATCTACGCTACAGGAGAAGTGAGATACATAAAGTTGACTGTGAGAGGACAGACCTGGTAGCACAACTGTGCAACTACACAGTGTTACCAGATAAAATGGTGCTGCGGAATCGAAAGTGTAGTACGGACTTTGCCACAGTGGCAGACAGCTGGTAATTTAGGACCATGACCGTGGAATACACTTTGGTCAGTGCTGGTTAGAGTGCTGCAACTGTAAATGGAAGGTTTTGTTTGATAGTCTTATGCTGATGCTGTCTGAATAAATTATGCCATTGGATACAAAGCGGTTTAGTTTTGAGACCTAACCCACGAGGAGGGAAGGCACAGTGGTCTGCTTCAGGAATTCCAAGCAATAAAACACAAAAAACAACCCAGGAAGGGGTACATGCATTTGGAATCTGTTCATCGTTACGGGGTCAAACAAGAGGGTAACATTACTGAAACAATGATCGGGCTACTTAGTATATAATAGAGCATACAGATTTCAAGGAGGAAACGTACGAAGACGCAGACTTCCTCGTTATCAATATGTGCGGCATATCTTTCGTGTTAACGAAAGTAAATTCCGCTTTACCTCTTCTTACGTGTCAAATGAAATGAATGCCATGAGGAATAGAATATTTGTTGACTGCGTCTCTTCTTGCTTCCATCCTTACCAACATATTTCTTCATTCTCGTGGTAATCATGACATTCTATGTGTATGCTGCAAAAGATTGCAAGTGGACAAATTCGACATCGAGGTGCAAAGCGTTATATTCAATTCGAATAAGCTTCCGGTGTATTTTTACTTCGTTTGTATTTTTAGATGATTATGAACGTTACGGAAAAGTATCTTACATGCTTTATGTTGAATGAGAAACATTGAATGATCCGTTTTGCTTTCCCTACGTTGAAATGATATGTCGGCGTCAACAGCCTTCTTCCACGCCGGAAGCTGAAACTTGTATGATTCTGGATTAATGATAATTGAATGTCTCATATGTATACATAGCCCACAAGGCGACGTCAGAAACCATCAGGGGAGAACGCCGCATAAAAACCAAACGTGCGCGCGCGTCTCCACTCTGAAGAACCGTATCGGAGAATCACGGCAAGCATTTCGCTGAAGAGCTGCCTCGTCAGAGAGCCTAGAAATGGCAGCGTCGTAGCAAGTATTTGTCAACACTCTGATAGTGCATTTACTTCCGGGTGTAGGTCGGCGTTACCTCGCTAAATTCACTTGACATTCGTTTTCCACATCGAAGACTCGTACGATATAATCCACTGCAAGATGACACAATTAGAAAGTATATTTAATTTCTGGACTCCAAGAACGGCGTTCTTCACATAAGTAACACCTGTTTGTGTGTGCATTCGGGAGGACGACGGTGCAATCCCGCGCCCGGCCATCCTGATTTAGGTTTTCAATGATTTCCCTAAATCGCTTCAGGCAAATGCCGGGATGGTTCCTTAGGAAGGGCACGGCCGATTTCCTTCCCCATCCTTCCCTAATCCGAGCTTGTGCTCCGTCTCTAATGACATCGTTGTCGACGGGACGTTAAAACAGTAATCTCCACCTCCTCTGTTCGTGTGTTTAAGGTTGCGTTTTGAGGCTCAGGCAACATCGCAGTGACTATATTCCGCCTCTGGCCGCCAGTGTGTCGTTAGCTCAGAGGTTCCCTTGTGCGTTGCAGTGCTTGTACTATAAGACATAGCAGTTCGAATCACGGTAGAAGCCGCTGACTACAACCTTTTATTTTCCATTTTAATTAATGGAGTTGCAAACTGCTAGTAAAAATTTCTTATGCGAAATCTGAAGAATGCCTTTAAACATCAATCTTCGTCCGATTTCGACTTAGTAAATTAAGTTAATGTCATGGATTTCTGCTTTGCAAATTCCAAGGTGCTCCACTGTAAAATAGACCCTGAAAAGATTCAAACCGACTGTCAACGATATAAATTTGAGCTTTGTTCGTCATATAGGTCTAACATAGAAGGTTGTTTATGAAGTGCACATGTTCATTAATATAGTTCCCTTCTTCTAAATTTTTGCAATAGCATTTAACTGTAGACGTTTTCTAACACCGGCGTTAGCAATTCCATTCCGTTCTCTGAAACCTTCAAAACGACAAATTTTTCTGGTTTAAATCTGATGACCTTAACAATCACTTCCGATCAACAATAAATACTTCATGAACCCATACATGGAACTCCAAATGTGCAGTGTTCCTGCACTGCTACAGAGCATGCATTGCAAGGTATTCACACAGTTTATCGCATAGACTTACCATAAGGAATGAAACAAGAACTGTAATACACTTTACACCACAGACGCTCACTCTGGCTTGACGAAAACATCCAAACATTGACCAAAAGTTGCACACATAATTGAGTTTGAAAGGAAAAGAAACGAGGTATGAAGCATTTATAAATTCATCGAATGTAGTGAGGTGGTTTAATTTCGTCCCAGTCTATAAAATTAATTTCGGCCCATACTCAGCTCTTGCCGATTAATGTAATATAATACCCGCCTACTAATCAGGGCGTCTGTCTCCGTTGCTTTTGAGCGTGAATGGAAATTGTAGAAATTTTCTGTGGAGCAACATTTAATAATAAAGCGTTTTAAATCATCAAAAGCGATGAGCGGTAGCAGGCGCTTTCGATAAAGAACGGGGGAGTGCAGCGCCGCTGCTGTCGCCACGGCCGCTGCCAGTAGCCAGCAAATGGATCCCGGAGCTTTGCCGCATACGGCGTCCAGAGGAGGACAGTCTGCAGGAAATCTGCCGCAAAATCGTTACTGGATAAAATTTTGATATCGGTGTGTCACAAAGCGAAATAGATTGAATCTGCGCTACCATTACATTCACGTCTTCAGCATTCAGACAGAAGAGGCTATAAAAATATTTTATGCCAGCTGCTCTCGATCCACTGACATTATGAACAGAAACAATGCACGCTACCGCTACACCACAGGCGTAATCAGCCTAGAGTTTCTCTATCATGGGACAAGTTTTCCTCCAGGAAGTGCCGCAGTCTACAGTGTTGCCAGATTGTGCAGATAACCGGACTTAGAGAATTAGCGAGTTGGCCAGTTTTTTTGTCCCATGTCGCGATCGGCGCGGACTTAGCCTCTGAAGCGGCCGGCCGCCGGTCAAGTTTTATGTCAAAGAGTGTACATGGTGGGCCCACCACAACGGACTGGATACCGTGCTGGGTATCACGTGCAACCAAGCAAACAAGTCCATTATCATCATCATCAGTGTAGAGAACGATTCTACACAGTTGATTAAAAAATATGCACCCAGGAGGGTGACATCGCTCAACAGTTGGAGAATGAGCAGAAGAGCAGATCCATGTTGACGAAGGATGCGATAGGTCTCAGCACATGATGCATCATGTAAGACGCCCTTCCCCAATTGGCTCACTCTTCAAAAAAATTTTAAAAAATAGTAGGCAAACCTTACAGGGGATGATTACATAAATGCCAAAATGTGTGAGGCTCCTTTTAGTCGCCTCTTGCAACAGGCAGTAATACCTCAGGCCTATTCTAAGCCCCAGACCCACAAGGGGTGTTATTCAATTCCCCTCGTTCAGCAGTGGATTCGATGATTTGGTAATCCTGAACACTATTTTAAGTTTGACCATGCTTAGCCTTAGACCAAGTTTTTGATGAGAATCATCTGAAGAGTCCACTGATCTACACAACTACTGTGGTCATGTGGCTGTATTAAGTGTGAATGACAGTGGAATTTAGGTGCTCCCTTAGTATGGTCCAATTTTGTACAGTTTGGCACACTTTGTCTTGGACCTTCACTCAGTGTGTGCTCATCATATTGTGGGTGTTTAAATTGACTCAGTACATCAGCTTCATGGAATGCACCACTGCCAGCTACCCTTGGACCACTTTCACTGAGGTTATGTAAATTATTGTTTGAAATTTGTATTAGCATTTTGTAAATTTTGGTGTTTGGGGGTTTGTTGGGTCGAGTGCTTTTCTTGTACACTGTGTCGAGCCCTATTAGGATGGCCAGATGCTGATTGGCTCTAGGTCAATCACATGTCATATTCAGATGTCCAGCCTTGTGAAAGGTTGAGGTTCACGGTCTGGAAAAAGCAAAAGTGTGTAAAACTATCAAGTGTTACTGAGCTCTGAAGGATTTTTTGTGTGTTCGTTCACTAGCCATTTGTGAGATGGAGAGTGAAAGAAATTTATTCTGCCTCATGGCTAGTTACTGCTTACTAGATTTAATTGTTCAACTGTTTGATATTTTAAAGTTGTCATGGGATGACCTTTCCCCACCTTTTACTTACTTATTTCTACAAGTTGGTTCAGGGTACTAATTACCGGTTCTCCTTTTTAAATGGTGTTCTGGACTCTTTTTTTTTTGTGGTTTTAGGGCGCACAACTTCAACGGTCATTAGCGCCCAGACTACGTTTAGAATGCACCGCGAGGTACAAGTTTAAAACAACAACTAAAAGGGAAAACACGATAAAAGACAGACTGACAGGCATAGGATTAAAAAAAAAAGAGAACAGCATAATCAAATGTCCTTTGAGAGGGTTGTCAAATTGATAAAATGAAGAACGCGAGCAGCTGCTCGTGGGTCATCCGCTAAAATGGCTTCTACAGTACATGTCAGGCCAAGATCAAGACGCAGGGTGTTAAAATCCGGGCAGGACGTTAAAATGTGGCGGACCGTCAGCAATTGCCCACATGGGCAGAACGGCGCCGGCGCAGCCGTCAGCAGATGGCGATGGCTGAACCGGCAGTGTCCAATTCGTAACCGGGCCAAAACTACCTCCTCCCGCCGAGAAGGGCGTGAGGAAGACGTCCAAGCCACGGGAAGAGGTTTCAAGGCCCGAAGCTTGTCTGTAAGTGCAGCCCAATCGGCATGCCACAGCGATAAAATGCGCCGACAAATTACCCTGCTACAATCTGACGAAGGGACACAACAAGAAGCTGTCAGAGGCTGGAGGACTGCAGCCTTGGCCACGGCATCTGCAGCTTCGTTCCCAGGGATACCGACATGGCCAGGAACCCACATAAAGCTAACCGGAGAACCGACGTCCACCAGCTGCTGCAGAGAGCGTTGGATCCGGTGCACTAAAGGGTGAACCGGGTACGGATCACTGAGGCTCTGGATAGCGCTCAGGGAATCGGAGCAGATGACATATGCAGAATGTCGGTGGCGGCAGATCTAAAGAACAGCCTGGTAGAGGGCAAAGAGCTCAGCTGTGAAGACCGAACAATGGCCATGGAGCCGGTATTTGAAACTTTGTGCCCCGAAAATTAAAGAACACCCGACCCCGTCATTGGTCTTTGAGCCATCTGTATAAATGAAGGTCATATTAATGAACTTCGAACGAAGTTTGACAAAACGGGAGTGGTAGACTGAACCGGGGGTAACCTCCTTCAGGAGCGAGCAGAGGTCAAGGTGGACGCGAACCTGAGCCTGGAGCCAAGGTGGCGTGTGGCTCTCGCCCACTCGAAAGGTTGCAGGGAGTGAAAAATTAAGGTGTTGAAGGAGGCGACGAAAGCGAACTCCAGGGGGTAGCAGGGCAGAGACATACAACCAGTATTGACTGTCGAGAGAGTCATCAAAAAAGGAACGATAAGACGGGTGGTCGGGCATTGCCAGTAGCCGACAGGCATACCGACAAAGCAGTATATCGCGCCGGTAGGTGAGTGGCAACTCACCACCATCAGCATGAAGACTCTCGACGGGACTAGTATAAAACGCTCCGATCGCAAGTCTTAAACCCCGATGTTGTACGGAGTTGAGGCGGCGTAAGATGGATGGCCGTGCAGAGGAGTATACGAAGCTCCCATAATCCAGGTTGGAGCGGACGATCAACCGATATAGGCGAAGTAGGACGGTTCGATCCGCTCCCCACGACATACCGCTGAGAACACGGAGGACATTTAGAGAACGGGTACAACGGGCAGCCAAATATGACACATGTGGAGACCAACTAAGTTTCCTGTCAAATGTAAGACCTAAAAATTTTGTTGTCTCCACGAATGGGAGAACAACGGGACCGAGTCGTAAGGACGGTGGGAGAAACTCTTTGTAGCGCCAGAAGTTAATATAGACCGTCTTCTTGGCAGAAAAACGGAAGCCATTGGCGACACTCCACGAGTAAAGACGGTCAAGAGAACGCTGAAGACAGCGCTCCAGGAAACATGTACGCTGCGCGCTGCAATAGATGGTAAAATCATCCACGAAAAGGGAGCCTGATACATCAGCTGGGAGGCAATCCATTATTGGATTGATCGCTATGGCGAAGAGAGCGACGCTCAAAACTGAGCCCTGTGGCACCCCATTCTCCTGGCGAAAGGTGTCTGACAGGACAGAACCCACACGTACCCTGAACTGTCGATCCATTAAAAGGAACGAATAAAAAGAGGGAGGCGACCGCGAAGGCCCCATGTATGCATGGTGCGGAGAATGCCCGCCCTCCAACAGGTGTCGTAAGCCTTCTCCAAATCAAAGAACACAGCCGCGGTCGGGCGCTTCCGCAAGAAGTTATTCATAATGAAGGTCGACAAGGTAACCAGATGGTCAACAGCAGAGCGGCGCCTACGAAATCCACATTGTACATTGGTAAGTAGGCGTCGAGACTCGAGCAGCCAAACCCATCGAGAGTTAACCATTCGCTCCATCACTTTACAGACACAGCTCGTAAGCGAGATGGGTCGATAACTGGAAGGCAAGTGCTTGTCCTTCCCCGGCTTAGGAATCGGGACAACAATAGACTCGCGCCAGCATGCGGGAACATGTCCCTCAATCCAGATGCGATTGTAAGTACGAAGAAGAAAACCTTTACCCGCAGGAGAAAGGTTCTTCAGCATCTGAATATGTATAGAATCAGGCCCTGGAGCGGAGGACCGTGATCGGCCAAGTGCGTTTTCGAGTTCCCGCATGGTGAATGGGGCATTATAACTTTCACGATTCGAGGAGCGGAAGTTAGGTGGCCTAGCCTCCTCTGCCTGTTCGCGGGAGAGGAAGGCAGGGTGGTAATGAGCGGAGCTCGAAACCTCTGCGAAAAAGCGGCCGAAGGCATTGGAGACAGCCTCAGGGGCCACAAGGACGTCATTCGCGACCGTCAAGCCAGAAACTGGTGAGTGGACCTTAGTGCCAGATAGCCGGCGCAGGCTACCCCAGACAACAGAAGAAGGAGTAAAACTGTTGAAGGTGCTTGTGAAAGCAGCCCAGCTGGCTTTCTTGCTTTCTTTAATAATACGACGACACTGTGCACGTAATCGTTTATAATTGATACAATTCGCCACTGTAGGGTGGCGTTTAAAGGTGCGTAAAGCACGACGACGAGCACGTAAAGCGTCTCTACATGCTGCGGTCCACCAGGGGACCTGTACGCGACGTGGAGAAGAAGTAGGGTGAGGGATGGAATATTCAGCAGCAGTGAGAATGACTTCCGTGAGGTGTGCGACCTGACTATCGCAGCTTGTGAATGTTTGATCCTGAAAGGTCGCCCTGGAAGAGAAGAGCCCCCAGTCTGCTTTGGAGATGTTCCAACTAGATGAGCACGGAGAGGGGTATGCTGCAGGAGATGGATAACACACGGGAAGTGGTCGCTCGAATATGTATCAGAAAGTGCATACCACTCGAACCGGCGTGCAAGTTGGG
Source organism: Schistocerca nitens (assembly GCF_023898315.1). NCBI lineage: Eukaryota > Metazoa > Arthropoda > Insecta > Orthoptera > Acrididae > Schistocerca > Schistocerca nitens. The sequence continues at coordinate 41,107,472 of NC_064624.1, read as the reverse complement.
GAGTACGTATAGAGAGGTCTAAATGGGAATAGGAGTGAGATGTGTCCGAAAGAAAAGTAGGGGCGCCAGTATTGAGGCAGACAAGATTGAGCTGGTTGAAAAGGTCTGCTAACAGGGAGCCCCTCGGGCAGGATGCTGGAGAGCCCCAAAGGGGATGGTGGGCATTGAAGTCTCCAGTTAACAAAAATGGTGCAGGTAGCTGAGCAATAAGTTGCATCATGTCTGCCCTGGTAATGGAAGACGACGATGGAGTGTAAACGGTACAAATGGAAAATGTAAAAGTGGGGAGAATAATGCGGATGGCAACTGCCTGCAGGCCGGTGTGCAACGTGATGGGATCGTAGTAAATATCATCCCGGACCAGCAACATAACCCCTCCATGAGCTAGGATACCTACCACAGGGGGTAGGTCAAAACGCACAGAGGTGTAGTGTGCCAAGGCAGTTTGATCGCATGGGCGTAGCTTCGTTTCCTGGAGGGCTACGACGAGCGGACGGTGCAAGCGGAGCAGCAACTTCAAGTCCTCTCGGTTGGAGCGAATGCTGCGAATATTCCAGTGAATAAGTGCCATCGTAAGAAAAGAAAAAAAAGGGAAGATGAAAGAAGGGGTCACCTCGAAGGCCGCTGAGGGCCTGGCTTCGAGCGAGCACTGCCGCCGCTATCAGTAGGCGGACAGTCATCGTCCATTGGGTCTATAGGTTCATCGACCATCTTGGGAAGATGGCCGGGAGGGGGAGCTTCCTCCGCCGGTGAACGGCCAGATGTTCGGCTACCAGCGGTGCGGCCAGGCGAAACGAATGACGGCCTGGGGCGGCAACCGCTGGGTGGCGCAGGAGAAGAAATGCGCCGTGGCGGAGAAGGAGAACTGTGCTTCCTATGAGCCTTCTTGGAAGGTCGTTTGGTGGAAGTACCGGTCGAAGGCTGGGAGGTCGAGGTACGTAGGAAGTCTGCACGGGAAGGTTCCTTCTTGAAGGCCCGTGCATCTGACTTCTGGGTCTTCGTCTTAGCAGAAGCTGATGAAGGGGCTGGTGTCTGTGGGGTGATGGGAGGAAGAGGAGACGTCGACCGCGCAATCTTAGCACTGGCCGAACGGACGACCGTGGTGCTGAAGGTCAGATCGCATGTCTGGGTTGCCACCTCCCTGGTAGTCCGAGGAGAGGCGAGGACAGTACTGTATTTCCCCGCTGGGAGCAGCGTGGGCTTCCTACTAGCCAATAACTTGCGAGCAGCCGAGGTGGACACTTTCTCTTTGACCCGAATTTCTTGAATACAGCGTTCTTCCTTATAGACAGGACAGTCGCGGGAGGATGCGGCATGATCACCCTGACAGTTCACACAACGAGGAGACGGAGGTGGACAGTCACCCTTATGGGCATCCCTGCCACAAGTGACACATTTAGCCGCATTGGAACAAGACTGTCGAGTGTGATTGAAACGCTGACACTGGTAGCAGCGGGTAGGTGTCGGGACATAGGGGCGAACAGAAATAACCTCGTTGCCCGCCTTGATGCGCAATGGCAGCTTAACACTATCAAAGGTCAAGAAAAGTGTCCGGGTCGGTACAAGGTCATTGTTGACCTTTTTCATGACCCTATGGACAGCCGTCACGCCCTGCTCAGCGAGGAAAGATTGAATCTCCTCGTCAGTCAAGCCGTCGAGGGATCTAGTATAGACCACACCACGAGACGAATTCAAAGTTCGGTTAGCCTCCACCCGGACAGGAGTGTGGCCCGAAGCAGTTTTTGTGCCTGAAAGGCGCTCTCAGTTTCGAGTAATAAGGTACCGTTACGCAACCTGGTACAAGATTTGACAGATCCGGCTATGGCATCTACGCCCTTCTGGATAACGAAAGGGTTGACAGAGGAAAAATCCTTTCCGTCCTCAGATCGAGAAACGACGAGGAACTGTGGGGCAGGCGGTAGTACTTTTGTCACTGGTAGCTGGTCAAGTTTCCGTTTTTGGGCAGAAGTCAAGAGAGATGGAGTGAAATCCATTGCGGAGGAATCCCCCATGATTGCCAGCGTCTCCGATGGCGCGCTCCTTCCTTGTGGGGACCCTCTCAGAGGGCACTCCCGCCTTAGGTGAATGTTTACACCTCAGGTCACACCTCCCGAGAAACAGACGGAGGGACCAATCGGCATGGTCACAAGGTATCAGCTCAGGCAATCACCCCTCCCCGGGCCTGGCCTTTACCAGGGGGTACGCGCGTGCCTTACATGTCTACCCAGGGCGGGGAATTACACGTTACCCCGTCACCGGCTACGCGTGCGAACGCGTGGGTCGGCCTTCAGGCGCGCACAGGGAGGAAGGAAGAAGAGGAAAAGGAAGAGAGAGAGGACAGACTGTCTGAAACGCCGAGGCGGAGACCAGAGAAGGCAAGGAGAAGAAGGCAATGAGAAGGCAAGGAGAAGGCAAGGAGATTTTGCAGGGGAAAGAGGAAGGAAGACTGGGAGGTGGAGAAGAGCAAAGAAAGGAACCAACCAAAGGAAGGAAGAAACGAGAAGTGAAAAAGCAAAATGACCGCAAATAGAGGTCGTGGAACCGTCCGTCCCCGGACGCAGGCGCTAACTACCCCCTTGAGGGGGAGGGACTCCTTTTAGTCGCCTCTTACGACAGGCAGGAATACCTCGGGCCTATTCTAATCCCCGGACCCGCAGGGGGGGTGTTCTGGACTGCTATGCATGCACATTCACTTACTATGTCACTTACACATTTTCTGTGGTATACCTTAATAGAATTTTCACTGTGCCTGAAGCCATTTATATCAATCTGTGAACTCATTCTCTTATTAATAACTTACCTGCTCATTGGGGCAAGATTTAAGGACAATTGTTCTGTCAGCCTGAAGGCAGCTCTAGAAATCAGTGCACTTGTTTACTTTTTCAAATTATCTAGGTATTTTAAGAATTTCCTTTTTCTAGTGGTCCTGAGGCAGCTATAAACTGCTCTGTCTTCCAGTATAACTATTCAGTTTTAACCTCTGAGATGAATTAGGCTTCTCTGTTGTCTTAAAGAGCCATCTGTTTCCAAATAATTATTTGTTCATTTGTTGAAGCATTTTCTCAGTTGCAGTTTGTGAAGGTGGAAATTTTGAATCTAAAATCTAAGAATTGAAGCCAGCCACAGCTTTAGTCTTTCACTATTGCCTTATTTAAATTGTCACTTAACTAAGGTGTGTAATGTCTTAAACTCGAAAAGTTCAGAGTGTTGTTTGTAACCCTGCTAATGTATCTGATTTTAGTTATTTTTCTTAAATAAATATGTTTTAATGAACAATGGTGACTCGTGGACCCCAGTCTCTCCAGTCCTCCTCCCACTTAATTTCCCTTTTCCTGCTGGATGTTTAGTTGGTAACAGAAGATTGTTATTTTCCTGGAAGGAAAGGGGGGAGGAGGCAAGGCATTCTCATACTCCAGAATGAGATTATCACTCTGCAGTGGAGTGTGCGCTGATATGAAACTTCCTGGCAGATTAAAACTGTGTGCCCGACCGAGACTCGAACTCGGGACCTTTGCCTTTCGCGGGCAAGTGCTCTACCATCTGAGTTACCGAAGCATGACTCTCGCCCGGTCTCACAGCTTTACTTCTGCCAGTATCTCGTCTCCTACCTTCCAAACTTTACAGAAGCTCTCCTGCGAACCTTGCAGAACTAGCACTCCTGAAAGAAAGGATATTGTGGAGACGAGATACTGGCATAAGTAATGCTGTGAGACCGGGCGTGAGTCGCGCTTCGGTAGCTCAGATGGTAGAGCACTTGCCCGCAAAAGGCAAAGGTCCCGAGTTCGAGTCTCAGTCGGGCACACAGTTTTAATCTGCCAGGAAGTTTCATATCCTCATACTGTCATTCACAATGAGGTGTGTGTTCATAGGTATCCACTGCTAAACATGGGGTCCAATGACTGTCCCAATTTGTCCTTATTGAAGAAGCAAGAGTTTATCTACGAATTAAAAGTGTGTCAGCTGCCATGTAAGGGCAGTGTTGCCCAACTTGTGGCTCATCTGCATGCCGGTGTAGACTACCCCTTGGTGATTAGTACGAACTGCACCACGGAGATAGGTGTTGCACATCCTGACTGAGCTCTGGCCATGACAACCTTGTGTCAGGAGGTAGAGTGTTTAGAAAGTAGTCAGCCGCACCATAAGCAAATACACGCAACTCAGACAGAATTGATTCATTGGGCTAATCACTTGTGGGGTATTTCACAATGTAATCTATTCTGAGCAGGTTAGATTAGCTCTGCAATTACAGGGGCAGGTGATGACTTGCAAAGTGGTGTCAGCCACCTTGATTTAGAGAAATTAGGCACAATAGGTAGTGAGCAAGATTCTCCCACCAACAGATAACTGCTGGGAGCAGTAGCAATACTACAAACACCTTCAAGGACCAGAGGGGAATTCATTTGGAAAATTACCTTACCAAATAATGTTACTGCTTCAAACTATAATAGAACTTTAAAATTAGAATTTAAGACAGGTGAAATTCATTCTGTGGATCATGGTCTAATTTATGTTTCATGCTGATGCTTTTGCTGTCTCCAATAATGTTGTTCATTCGTTGTACCCCGTGTGTTAAGCCGTGTTTTCAGTCGAATTTTACACAAAAGTGCAGGATCGAGGAATCCTGGAAATCAATTATTGGGTTGAAATTATCTCATATTAAGAGGCTGCTCAAGCATAAACATGTTGGTAAGTGCAGTTTCCTAATGAACCTTTTCCTATGTACATAGATGAATATGTATGGCCATTCCAGCCTTGGAATGGCAAGTCACAGAGATACGAATACTCAATAATATATTAGAGAAAATGCAGCCACATGGCTTACGTTCGATCATAAATGCACATCTTTTACTGGATTAGAGGCTTTGGTGTCCGCTACAGATGCCAGAGTTTCGCGCACCAGTAGTTATGGGGGTTTCAGCATCATTATCAAGATGAAGATCGAGATTCCAGGCAATTTAAAAGGGGACCACCCAGAAGGAACAAGCATAGGATGTGTTGCCAGTGTAACAAAGAGGGGCATCTTGTATGGCAATTTCCAGTTCCATGGAAGGAGAGTCAAACAGCTGATGTCACAAGGAATAGAAGAGGCATGGTAGTGTTCTACTACTGGAGTGCTGTGTGTGTATCAAGTCTGAGGTATGGAAACCACTGCCTTACCTTTGGGAACAACTTAACTAGGAACCAGTGTGCACCCTCCTCAGCTATAGTAGTTCAGTTTGTCGTCTAGATTATCTGGAGTTCTGCCATACCTGTGAATTACCTTGTTTGCATCCATCCTCCAAATGTCGAGCTCTCACTGGGCAGATGTTGCCTCTGGTTGTCAAAACTGAGTATTGGAAAATTTTGTCGGCCTGTGAAGTAGAAAGTAATTAAAAATCTTTCAGTGAATTTAATTTTGGGGTGTGTTTTTGTAAGTGGCAGTGGGTTGGCATTAGATTGTCAAGGCAGGGTTGTTTATTTGAAATTTAATCCAGCTGAAAAAATCATGTTGTGCTCCTGTCAGGTTGCCACCGGAATTCATAGTGTTACCGCAACGTTCGCCATTTGGGCTCAGTCACCTTGGTCTAGTAGAGGTGAAGCAGGTACTGGAAGTTCTTGATTGTTTAGTGCAGATGTTAACTAACAGACTGGACATCACCAATAAAATCCAGTACAAGATTCGCGTTACAAATGACATTCCAGAGAGGTACAATCTTTACAACTTTCTCTATCAAAGATGAAATGTATATGTGCTTTGATTAATAATACATTGTTCGATGGGGTCATCGAGCCCTCAACCTCAGCCTATGCTTCTCCCATATTCTCACCTATGGGCAGCAGAGCAGTGTTTCATCCAGTTGTGGATTATCGTGCAGTTAATGAGAAGGTAGTTTTGGAATCTGTCACTTCCAAATCTACCTAATTTTTTTTCTTCATTGAGTGGGGCTCAGTATTTTACTGTCCCGGATCTCAATCACGCATATTATCAGATCATGCTAACAGAGGATTCCAAGCATAGTACTGCCTTCTGTACAGACTGGAACCTCTACGATTTTAACAGGGTGGCCTTTGGTTTGTCAGTGGCAGCTGCCATTCTGTCTTGCCTTCTAGATTGTGTTTTGGGTGATTTCAAGTGTGTCTATAATTACCTACATGGCATTGTTATTTGTAGTGCTAGTCTGTCTGGACAGCTGCAACTTTTTGCAGACCTGGTTGACCAGAGGGAGGTGGGACTTGATGTGAAACCATCGAAAATCACACTGGTACATAGGTTTCATTCTTGGGACATCTTAGTTCCACTGACTGCATTAGAATTGACCAGGAGTATACTGGTGACTTGTGAAAATTTCCAGTTCCTAGAAATAAGAAAGGTGTGGCACCGTTCATAGACACGGCAAATGCCGTAACGATTCAAGAAATTTCAAATGGGATGAAAGTCATCAGGAATCTTTTGAAGGCATTAAGGTGGCACTTACTAACCAACTAGTATTAGCCATACTCAATTTTGAGCTCCTGTTGTTCTTGCAGATGGACACCTGTAATTCTTCTGGAACAGAAAGTGGCAGCTGGCCTCCTGCAGGAACAGAATGAGATGGGTCTGTGGCAGGCTGATTCTCTATAGCCTACGCACCTTAAAACTTTCACCTGTGGAGATGAAATATTTTATGTATGAATAGGAAGCCTTGGCAGTTCTGTTTTCCCTTGACAAATTCAGATTTTATTTTGAACACCGAGACTTTTGTTTAGAGACTGACACTCAGCCTCTTAGTTAGGTTTTGGCTCATTACTTCCATAACACCCTCTTAGGCAGTCATTTGGGCATTTATACAACTGTTAAGATCAGACAACTCATCGCCTGGTCCTCCCTGTATAACAAAGGCTGGAGGTTGGTGGGGATCAAGATCGTTCAACATGTCACCTGGTTTCCCCTGTATAAGGACGTCCAGAGTTTGGTGGAGGGGAGTGTGAGCTGTAAGGGAGCTGAGCCCAACCTGAATTCTCCCATGGGGCTTTTCGAGTCTACACATGAGAAACACCTGATGCATAAATTTTTTATTGATTATATAGGACCACTTCCACATGTGTGGGTGTTAGGCACCTATTAGTTATTATGAACAACTTCTCTTTTTTCTCATTCTGAGCAGAAGGGTGACTATTCTGGTAATTATCCAGCATTTCTTATGAATTTTTTCTCTTTATGGGCCACCCAGGGTGCTTGTTATCAATAATGCTGCTGCTTTTGCTTCCCAGCTATTCATGAGGTTCTCCTTTGTCAATGTAATTAAGAATGTGATCACAAATCCTTATTACCTGCATACTTTGCTGACCAGGTGAACTGCAAGTTGAAGGCTGTGCTTATCTTTCGCAACAAGGCTCATATGAAGTGGGACATGTCAGTACCATGGGTCAATTTTGTCTTTAACAACGCACAACCCAAGTCCCTGGAGGCTCCTCCAGTATTCCTTATGCTAGCACATCCAGTCAATTCTCCTCTTGTCAACCTGTGGTCAATCAATGATTTGCTTCCAGACCAAGTCACCCTAGCATTAACACAGCACAACCGGAGCCAGGCTAGGCATAATACTAAAATTTCACATCACAGGCTAGCCATCTGCAACAATCATGGACTAAATGGTTCAGTGCAAAGGTTGGGGACAGTGTTAGTCCAAAATCCTAATATTGCTCAAAAAGGGGAGTTAAGGTTCGCTAGCAAGCTGGCTCCTCAGTTCTCTGTACCCTATGAGATTGCCAGGGTGGTGAGCCAGGCAAACCACCTGGTTCTGAATTTCTGCACAAGTAAAGACTCACGTGTGCTTATTACCCAGGTGAAGGAGAGTCACATGTAAAGGGCTTTTTAATGGGGGGGCAAGGGGAATTTGGTTTGGTGGGGGATGTTAAGATATGGTGGGGTCCGTCTCTGAATTCCAGCCCCATGTGCCAGGCAGATGTCACATCTCACAGCTCGGAGCTCATGGCACCAGTGGTGTTGTGGAGCCACACTGGATGTCAAGGAAAAGCAGTGCATTTCACAGGCAGTCGGTGTCTTGAAGCTGGACTGGAAGGTGAGCCATGCAGGGCTCATGGGCGGCATGTGCTGTTTGGCCGAATTTTATGTGCCACTATAATTATCACCATCACTACACTAAAACAATCTTCTTTCAATTATGGTAAGTGCCATAGTCTGATCAGCCCCAACATTATGATCACCACTCTAAAAGTTGGTATGTCCACCTTTGGCACAGATAACAGCAGGAAGACATTGTGGCATGGAAGCAATTAGGCCTTGGTAGATCATTTGAGGTAGTTGGCACACGTTATGTTAAATCACATCCCAGATGTGTTCGATCAGGTTCAGAGCTGGCAAATTGGGTGGCCATCGTATCAATTGGAACTCACCACTGTGTTCCTCAAACCATTCCACCACACTCGTGGCCTTGTGAAATGGTGCATAATTTTGATGAAAAATGCCACTGCCATTGCGAAATATGATCATCATGAAGAGGTGGACCTAACATGAACCATGGATCTTGTCACTGGTTGGGAGGCTTATGTGGCTCAGCAACACAGACAGCTGTAACAAAGGTGAAACTGCAACGGAGGGGTATCTGCTGAGAGGCCAGACAAACATGTGGTTGCTGAAGGAGGGGCAGCCGCCTTTTCAGTAGTTGCAGGGGCAACTTTCAGGATGAACGATTAATTTGGCCTTGTAACATTAACCAGAGTGGTGTTGCAGTGCTGATAGTCCAAACAGGTGAAAGCAAGGGGAAACTACAGCTATAAATTTTCCTGAGGGGATGCAGCTTTACTTTGTGATTAAATGGTGAAGGTGTCCTCTTGGGTAAAATATTCTGGAGGTAAAATAGTCCCCCATTCAAATCTCCAGGTGGTGATAACTCGGGACCAAGTTGTTATCAGGAGAAAGAAAACTGGCATTCTACAGATTGGTGCATGGAATGTCAGATCTCTTAATTCGGCAGGTAGGTTAGAAAATTTAAAAAGGGAAATGGATAGGATAAAGCTAGATATAGTGGGAATTAGTGAAGTTCAACGGCATGAGGAATAAGACTTCTCGTCAAATGAATACAGAATTATAAATAAAAATGAAATAGGGGTGATGGAAGTGTAGGTTTAATAATGGATAAAAGAAAAGGAGTGTGGGTAAGCTACTACAAACAGCATAGTGAATGCATTATTGTAGTCAAGATGAACATGAAGCCCATGCCTACCACAGTAGTACAAATTTATATGCCAACTAGATCCATGGATAATGAAACAATAGAAGGAATGTATGATGAGATAAACAAAATTATTTAGATAGTGAAGGGAGACAAAAATTTAATAGTCACGGGGGAGTGGAATTCGATAGTTGGAAAAGAGAAGGAAAAGTAGTAGGTGAATATGGAATGTGGGTAAGGAATGAAAGAGGAAGCCATCTGATAGAATTTTGCACAGAACATAACTTCATCATACACTATGTGCTCAAAAGTATCCACACACCCCAAAAACATTAGTTTCTCATATAGATGCATTGTGCTGCCACCTACTGCAAGGTACTCCACATCAGCGACCTATGTAGTCATGAAAGAGCAGAATGGGGTGCTCCGCGTAACTCATGGACTTCGAATGTGGTCATGTGATAGGGTGTCACTTGTGTAATACATCTGTATGTGAGATTTACACACTCCTAAACATCCCTTGGTCCACTGTTTCCAATGTGATAGTGACGTTGAAACATGGAGGGACATGTACAGCACAAAAGCGAATAGGGCGATCTTGTCTGTCTACTGACCGATACTGCCGACACTTATAGAGGGTCGTAATGTGTAATAGGCAGACATATATCCAGACTAATGGACAGGAATTGCACACTGCATCAGGATCAACTGCAAGTACTATGACAGTTAGGCAAGTCGTGAGAAAACTTGGATTTCATGGTCAAGCAGCTACTCAATTTGTTAGAGGAGCTTGAAATTTATAAAGCAAAAAACAGAGAACCAACTAAACTGCTTAACTGGCAAAATGATTGTGCCCAGTGCCTACTTTGCTTTACTTGACAATGTTTTAGTCTCACCACTGCACGCCTCTGTTATATATGGTGTGTTGATAAGTTCACCTAGTATTGAGTGCATCACATATTTACTTAGTTTTCATATGTTTTACGCATGACTCTAGTATCTTCTTGTTCCTTCACTATTCATTTCATAGCCTGCATTAATCAGATAGTGTGGATCATCCACTGTTACAGAATTTTGTCATTTTCTTGCAACGGAGTGCCGCAGGGTACGAAGGGCCCTCTGCCGGTCACGTTCCTCCAACCACTTCCCACCTGTGCGGAATACTGGCGTTAGCGCTAACAGAGGGCACTGATTATGTGCAGCACTATGTTTTCTTTCATTTGTGGCTCCTTTAGCAATTTGTTTTATGGTTGTTTAATATTACCAGGTGCACTCTCACTGGTGTTCAATATTAACGTCATTATCTAGAATATTGGCACTTGAGCACATGTCAACCACTGTTCCTTAACTCTTCCTCTTTTTAACAATGTTACGTATGTCATTTTTTTACTGCTTTTTATTACTGTAATGCCTTTTATACATTATAAGCTTACTACAGACTTCCCTCTTTATTTCTGCTGTTTCAATTAATTATTGAAAACTAGTGTATGCCGACATTAGCGACATCTGGTGACCGTACAACACAAACACCTTGTGGCTATTGTACAGCAGCTTGTTTTAAACAGTGGCACTACTGACAACATGACTCGTGCATGTGATGTTATTTATATGTATTTGACGATGCTGGTGCTGATTCCACATTTAACATTTGACGATGCCACTATGGCTGCAGTACATTAGGACTGTTTTTATGAAACAGGTATGCCTCTTCATATTTAAAATGCAGAAATATGTCAGTAGTACTTTTCATTATGGTCTTTTTATTGTTTTTTTAAGCTGTAGACAATCTGCGAGTATTTATGTTTCTCCCATTTTGTGCTGCAGATCTGATGATGGTCATTATAGACCGAAACCGGTAATCTGTTAACAAAACGTTTGTGACCATAGACGTAAATTAAAGGAAACTTAAGCTAACTTGGTTTCGTGTTTTTCATGGAGGGGCTTGCACCGCCTATTGTTTTGTGCGGCACTATCACAGCACAACGCCTACATTGATGTTTTAAGCACCTTCTTGCTCCCCACTGTTGAAGAGCAATTTGGGGGACAGCAATTGCACCTTTCAACACAATCGATCACCTATTCATGATGCACGGCCTGTGGTGGAGTCGTTACATGACAATAACATTCCTGTAATGAAGTGCCCTTCATGGAGTCCTGACCCGAATCCTATACGACATCCTTGGGAAGTTTTGGAATGCCGACGTTGTGCCAGGCCTCACTGACTGACATTGATACCTCTTCTCAGTGCAGCATTCTGTGAAAAATTGGCTGGCATTACCCAAGAAACATTCCAGCACCCGACTGAACATATGCCCACAAACATAGATGCTGTCATCAATGCGAAGGGTGGACGAACATCATATTGAATTCCAGCATTACCGATGGAGGTCACCACGAAATTTTAAGTCATTTTCAGCCTGGGGTCCAGATACTTTTGATCACATAGTGTAGCTAACACTTCGTTAAAGAATCATGACAGAAGGTTGAACACATGGAAGAGGTCTTGAGACACTGGAAGGTTTCAGATTATGCAGTGGTAAGACAGAGATTTAGGAATCAGGTTTTAAACTGTAAGACATTTCCAGGGGCAGATGTGGACTCTGACCGCAATTCATTGGTTGTGAACTGTATATTGAAACTGAAGGAACTGCAAAATGGTAGGAATTTTAGGAGATGGGATCTGGATAAACTAAAAGAATCAGAGGCTGTGCATAGTTTCAGAGGGCATTGGGACACCATTGACAAGAATATGGGAAAGAGATACAGTAGAAGAGGAAAGGGTAGATTTGAGAAATGAAATAGTGAAGGCAGCAGACGATCAAGTAGGTAAAAAGACGAGGGCTAGTAGAAATCCTTGGGTAACAGAAGAGAGATTGAATTTAATTGATGAAAGAAGAAAATATAAAAATGCAATAAATGAAGCAGCCAAAAAGGAATACGAACATCTCAAAAATGATATCGACATGAAATGCAAAATGGCAAAACAGGGATGGGTACAGAGCAAATTTAAGGATGTGGAGTCCATATGACTAGGGGCAAAATAGATACTGCCTACAGGAAAATAACTGATGATGGTCGTAGCAGAGAGGATATAGAATGTAAATTGGCAATGCCAAGAAAAGCCTTTCTGTCCAAGAGATAGTTATTAACATGGAGTATAAACGTATGGGTCAGGAAGTCTTTTCTGAAAGTATTTGTATGGAGTGTATCCATGTATGGAATTGAAACATGGATAATAAAGTGTTTAGACAAGAAGAGAAGCTTTCGAAACATGGTGCTATAGAAGAACACTGAAGATCAGATGGGTAGATCATGTAATTAATGAGGAGGTACCGAATAGAATTGGGGAGGAGAGCAATTTGTGGCACAACTTTACTAGAAGAAGGGATCAGTTGCAAGGACATGTAATGAGGTTGCAAAGGATCACCAATTTAGTATTGAAGGTAAGTTCAGAGGGTAAAAATCATAGTGGGAGACCAAGGCATGAATACACTAAACAGATTCAGGAGGATGTGGGTTGCAGCAGTTACTCAGAGATGAAGAAGCTTGCACAGGATAGAGTAGCATGGACAGCTGCATTACACTAGTCTCAGGACTGAAGATCGCAACGACGACGTAAGAGGTGGATGTGGTTTGCAACCAGTTCACAATACTCCTTTTCTAACATAGTGGCTTGCATGAGCTCCAGTGAACCCATGGGTGCCCACATGGTCTTTTCCTGGAGTATAATGGAGGTCCTGCCAGTACTGGAGTAAAGGAACTGTTCCCTTTGTGGGTGATGGAAATGTACCCTCACAAAGGCAGGACCATGCAGTGGTTTGCCATTGTGCCAAATCCAGCACCAATAGTTACATGTCTATTTCAGTTGAAGTTGTTGATGTCATGGCATTAACACTGGCACAGTCGTGGGTCATCAGCTAAACAGACTCATCATTATGAGTGTTTTGAGCATTGTGCATTCAGACACACTTGTACTCTGCCAAGCATTAAAGTCTGATGTTAGTTACACCATAATTTGCTGCCTGTCTTGTTTTAACAGTCTTCCCAACCTATGATGTCTACCATCTGTCATGACAGGTGCTTGCCCAACCCCATAATGTCAGGGCATGGTTTAACCTCTATTTCACCTTGTGTTGAAGACAACTGCGACAACACTCCTCAAACAACCAACAAGCTGTGCAGCTTCCAAAATGCTCCTGCCAAGCCTTCCAGCCATCAAAATCTGCTCTCGGTCAGACTAAGATAGATTGTGCGCAGTCCCTATTTTACACTCGGTCAGCATACTCATTAATAATCCATGCACCGTGTGTGTCTGACTAGAAGACAAGGTTAGGTGCTATTGCCTGGATGAGTTTATATTGATAGCAAATCCGTGGTCATAATGTTTTGGCTGATGTGTATATGGATTTACTATTATGACTTCCAAATGGAGGCTGGGCAATGCCAAGGGAACCATTCTGCAACATTTAAGGCAATTGTCAAATGCATCAATTTATTACAAGGGCCTATCAGAAAATAATGCCTCCAAAGTTTTTATTCTGTTCTTTATATCAGTTCAAGTATTACTTGCCATGCATATTACTCTGTTGATGTTTCCGCTTTTCTGACAATATGCAGGACCCTCCTGCTGGAGAGTTTTGAATTACAGTGTGTAAGATGGGTGTGTTATTTAACCATGTCGACATGTGAGAAAACCCTCAGAAAACAGAGCACTGATTCAAATAGTTCACACACACATGGGGCACCCTTTCCTTCAGCATGACAACGCCGGACCATACACAACCTGCAAGTGACACCCTTGATTCATTATTATTGATCATCCACCATAGTGTCCTTGCTTGATTCAATGAATTTTCAACTGTTTCCAAAACCTAAAGAACACCTTCAAGGATAATAGTGACGAATTGGTGTGAGCAGAGGTGAGGCTGTGGAGCTACCAAGAAAATCAAACATTCTACAGTAATGATACCAACAACCTGGTGTCTCATTGAGAGAAAGGGTTCAGTGCCAGGGTGACTATGTTTGAAATAAATATACAAACACGAAGAATAAATATGTTAAATGTTAAGTTTGTTTTAATTAAAATGCTTCAATAATTTTCAAATAAAAATTTTGAGCCATTACTTTCCAGCATGTCCTCATGCCCAAACTATACACAATCAAAAATTAAGTTTTAATTAATTTGGCAAAGGTGGCTTTCCATTGATATAATGTCTACATGCATCTGTTAAGGTCATATGGAAGTTCAGTCCATCAACTAACTCAGCACACATTGTAAGAGAAGACTTATTGTGGGTAAAGGTTACAGTCTAGGCACCATTAGGATTTTTTAATAAACATTAGGCTGTGCTACTGGTCAATTTGCTACATCCTTTATTTGACTTTCACATTTCTAGGCTTTGTCAGCTCGCACCCAAACTGCCACCTTTCAACCTAGGCTAGGCCTTGAGCTGCACTATGGGTCAGTCACCACAACCAATATTTCAAGGCGGGCTAGAGCCCCATTTTAACCTTGTAGCCTTTGAATAGTTCTGTGGTTCAGGTCCAAGGTGAATGATTCTTCAAATTGCTTTTCATACACATGCTGTGTGTTGTGCATACATATCATTCTATATGTCGAACAATCATTATGTGGGGGGTAAAAGCCAAAGCCTGAACTATGTTGGGTCTAACCACTCTTACTGTATTTAATAAAATTTAGTAAATTTACTTTCCTATCATTTCCTCACAGTGATACTTCTCATCAAATGAATTGCCTCACATAGTTTGTACGAACTATAGTAAAACACTCACATATATTCAAATGCAAATGCTGCATTAATGCTATCACAGTACTTCTGCAGTTGCACCCAAGATGGATGTTGAAACAGACTTGTTCAGCACAGATAGTTGACAAGTAGTTTGTGTGATTGTGTCAGGACCCTCAGTTCTGGTTGGCAGAATAAAAATATTAGTGGGACCAAGTGAATTTGTTTGCCTGCTGATAGCCAAATACCCTACGAACAGTTGTACTACATCAGATTTTAAGTGACACGTATATGTAAGATTATTGACAGCAGTAACTGCAACATTCTGCCAGTTTCACAAACAATGTGTGTAACAATGTGCAGCAAACGCAGAAAGTGATTATGAACAAACCTATCAATATTTAATATGTAACCCCACAGCTTCATCAAAACTGTTGCCAACATACAAATTCATTCTGCACCTACCGGCTGTGTACCAATTTATGCTTCCAAGTGATATTTGTCTGAAATTTAACTTTAGTGCTGACAGTTCTACTTACACTTTGTTCACATATTCAAAGTTAGTCATATTCAATGTTAATAGTACTACAAAACATACTTCTCAGGTTGGTGACCATGCAAATGTCACTTTAAAGTTATTTACAATTAGGCCTAACTTATTGTACATCATCAATAAATAAATGACAATTCTCACTCCACACCACAATACACTGCAATAATGCATTAACTGCAGCCATACCATCTATAGATGTAATGGCACTTAACATTCACTATAGTCAGTTATTCTTAAGCTGCACATTAAGGTTGTCATTTAAAAGAAGTGTATCAGAGCAGAATATGCCCACTTTATGGCAACCACCTTATCAGTGTAACTGGATTGTGCATTAAGGTTTTCCATGTTTACTGAACATTAAATTGAAACTCTTGCTCAATTCTATCTGAGGTTTAATACACGGCTTATTTCAAAATGTGTAACATGTCATATTTACGACTGAATGTTCATCAGTTTTTTAGTAAACACAATTACTCATGTTTCCAGCAATATGACATGAATTGTATGTATTCACACACTATACACATAAATTAATGAAACACAGTTAAGAAATACGAGTAAGCTACTCACCATCGAGTGTAACTCAGTTTTTACTTCATCAGTTTCCTCTTTTTTTATCCACATTGTTGGGTCCTGGTCCATGGCTTCAATTCTACAGTCTGAAAAAGAAAAGCAATCAGATAAGAATAGTTGTACTATGTTTCCATTTTTACCATGAGGTATTGCTCAAAGGCAGTATTTTCACTCATCTACTGGGTGCAGTAGATGAGCGATTACACAAGAAACAGATTCAAAGTGGCTGAGGAAAAGTGTGCTCAGTGATATAAGCTCATTTACATTTTTCATGTCATGAAGAGTGAGAGCAATCATAAAATAACATGCACTGGAAATGGAGTATTTACAGTCGCTACTGCTTCTTTGTAACACTGGCTTATAGATACTGTCCTATGTGGCAATTTTGGAACGTGTATTTTCTTGTGCATGCACTAACTTCAGTATTACAAACAATCCAAGCAGTCAATAGATCGAAGAGAAAATACTGGATAACAACAAATATTTCATTCTACACTTTGTTCGTTGTGTTAATTTCAGTTCAATAGGGACATGATTAAAATCTGGACACACAGATTGTTTGTTTATCAATGAATATGCATATTCAACATAGGTATTACTGAAATTTTCTCCATCTGTATTCATTCACCGTTGTATAATCAATTTACCATAAGCATCATCATTTTGGAATCTTAACCTGCTTTTAAGGAAAACCATAAAAATGTAACGTAGATTGCACACTGCAACGCGGAAGCTCTCATTCTTGATTACCATTAAGAGTAAACACTGGTGAGTTTTCTTTCTTACGAAACTGGTTTACTGAAACTACTTCCTACTAACTGTAACTATGATGAGTGATCTATTAAGTTCTGATGACATGTAATGCTTTATGTTTGACGAATTACAGTTAATTTGTACCTCTTATTTCGCCAGTTCCTAAATTACAGTATTCTTATACAGAAGTCCATTAAAACCCACACACTACAACAAACTGGTATTTACACATGATTAGACGAATATAACGACACGAATAATCAAAGCACAGTGAAGACTAACAAAATTCAACATAATTACATCATTTCATTTCATTTCATGCGAACAAACCACGAATTAAAAAAATGCTTACGTTAGCACTACAATCTGGCGCCGCTCTATGTCTACATCAGATTACAGCAAATTATCATCACGAACATTATTACACTTAAGTCAACATAACCGCACTAACATAGCGAATGTTTGAACTTCACTGTCCGCCTTTTCCAGTCAGTCACGAAATACATGACGGAAATCACTGCATAGGCAAACTGCTCCTCACAACACGTCATAATCTCAACCGTTTCTTTTATGAAGATACACGTAGCGACTTTACCGGACAGGCCAAAAATAGCAACCACTAATAAATCAGGTATTTGACTGTTATGAACATAACCTGAAAAATTACAACACTCACACACCGTCATCAACTCAGCTGTTATTGTAATATAAATGAAATACCGTATTAATTTACTTCCGGAACAATTTTTTCACTTATTCTTGTTTGCAGTTTATAAACGCTTATAAATTACCACGAGAATGTCACACACAAATTTCGCAAAATCACGAGGTTGCAGCTGGATACACACTGACACCAGCTAAACCAAAGAACTTACACCAAGACGAAGCTCTATGCCGTGGGCTATGAGACAAGCAGTATGGTAGAAAGGGAAAGATAAAATGCGAAAATTAAATTCCATAGGATATTCTATCCCTTTGGTAAACCCTTATCGCTATTTTAGTACAACAACGAGATAACGTAAAATAGTTGTTATTGAAGGAATGCGTTTGAAAGTTTTTGGAATTTTAAATCTTCACTGTACTGTATGGGAAGCACTATTCTGAACAGGGACATCACATCGTCGTAACTTTCCTTTGTTACAGGCAGGACGGGCATGCACAAAGTGCTTGACGGTGAGAACTTGTTGATTTTTCTTGTTTTCTTATTAGAGTTATGAGCTCTAAACTCTTCTTCAAAGTTTTCTTTAAATCGCGTAACAAATGGACGCTGATTTACGACATTCCCATCCGAAGAAGGAAGGAAGATTAGATTTAACGTCCCATCGACATCAAGGTCATTAGAGACAGTTCACAAGCTCGGATTGTGTTAAGGATGGGGAAGGAAATCGGCCGTGCCGTTTGAAATGGAACACCCTAGCTTTTGCTTGGAGCAATTTAGGGAAGTCACGGAAAACCTTAATCTCTGTTCTCAGATACTGGTCTGCACCATCGTTCTCCCAATTGCGAGTCCAGTGTGCTTGAGGCGGGAACGTGTTGTATCTCCGCTTACGGTCGCTCATGTGCAGTGAACCGGCATTTATCGCCGCGCCCACGCACTATGCTCATGGGAGAGGCTTTGTGGCAATAAACGACTAAAGTGGTTTCTGGACAGGACACATTTATTTTTCCTACCGTTACAATAAATGACAACTAATATACTTCGCTAATGTCCGTCCATACAGGCGCGTTGCACTGGCGGCACGGCTCGGTCACCGATCCCGGAGGGTGTACACTCCAGTGACGAGCCGTGGCGCGACCGCGTGGACCGAGCGAGACAAAAGGCCGCGTCACTGAATGTTCTGCTCTTGGCGTGAGCGGAGGCGCCGTAACGTCCGCGAAGAAGCGAAAGACAATTTAACGGCGACTGCGTTTACGACCGCGCGTACGCATTTATGGCGGAGTCACGTTGACTCGACGCACGTGGTCCGCGGCGGAAGAACTGGGGAGACGTGTGTCGCGTCGCGTCGACTAGCTCGCACTGTAGAGGTGGCAAAAAATAACGTAACTGATAGAAATAACCGGTTACTGAGAAGTAACGGTTACTGCGATAACCGTTCCTCTGATTCTGTCAGTTATTTCAATAACTGTTTAGTGTCAACAGTGCCTCGCGCCATCTGTTGACCGAAGATCGTACTGCGCATTTGGAAGGCGTTCTATAGACCATGGGAATAACTGTGAGACTGCGCGCCATCTGTTGATAAGAACTGTGTACTACTTCGTGGTCCTTCGTTACTTTTAGCATAAACAATTAAATAAAGTTAATGTCCGAGCCGTGGCTGATAGGAGCTGCAGTACAAGCATTAACAAGTACAGTCGATCCCTTGAGCCATCGCCATACGTGTTAATTTAGCTTGGACACGTAGTACAAGGAAAGTTACTAAGGAATTCGAGCGACTATGGAAATAACTGTCAGAGACCGGTATTCTCCTCTGGCAGTTATCGTTATTGGCTCGTAGTTCTAGTTCTCTGGCAGTTATCGGGCTACCACCACAGGTAACCTGGAAGCTGGTAACGGAATAACTGTGTGTGTAGACGTTCCTGACTCGGTGACTCCAGTTAAAGGTCGTAGTTCCAGGTGATATTTCCAGAGAGGATAGTAACTGGAGCGAACAAATATTTTCGTACTGCTACGGAAACGACGGTGGGCCATCGGGGAGAGGGGATGGCAAATAACGGGAATCTATCATCTCATTTCTCTGCAATTCTTGGTGTTCTGGAACAGGTGTCACTATTTTTCCGGCCTTTGGTTGCGTTACAGGGTATTGACTTTCGTTCCGCGTTCTTGTTTTTCTTTTGTGTTGTTGATATTACCACCAATAGTTACCAACATGAAGAGGTCGAGGACAAGCGAAATGTGGTCATATTTCGAAACTCTTGATCGAGAGTTTGCGAAATGTACTTTGTGCGGTAAGAAATTATCGTACAAATCGACGACGACGAATTTAAAAAAACATCTTCAGAAATCACATTTAATTGTGAATTTCTCTTCACAAAGACCTTCGGAGCTAGATTTGGGTGAGTAATGAAAAAAATATATTTATTGCAATTACGGTTATTTCAGTGCATGCATAATCATTTATTTTTTATTTTATTAATTTTTTTAAAATAAGAGCATACTATACAGTGTGGTGCTTTGTGCATTTTTACACGCAAGTTTTCATTTGTCGTGACTACTTAAGCTGTCGATACCACTGCACCTGTTTGCCTTGACATTTTCAAACATTAAATTATGTTGCATATGGTGCCGGAATACTTAATTATTTAATTGGAAGTTATTGTTGCAGGTGTAATAACGATAGTGCTAATAAAATGCCACTGTGTGATATATGAACTGTCATCTCGCAATTATTAGTAACTAATCGGATAGCAGATTGTATCAGTGCTCATTCCTGTGTATCATCTGTTTTTAACCCTGACGATGCCGGGAGGGAGGGGGGGGGGGGGAATTAGATACTGTTTCATATTTTAAAATTTTGAAAAGGATAATTGTTTTTAATGGAGTCTTCAACTGAATTCCATAAATGTTTTAAATTTTGTGGTTAAACTTGACCCAAAAATTTGACACGTTAATAGTACATGTGACTTTCCACAGTGACAGTCATATTGAATATTTTGAAGTTCAGGGCCCTACTTATACATCAGTATTTGTTTAAAATATATGTCAACAACAATTAAGATATTTTTTTTAGGGCGGAAATACAGTACCCTCCCTTCCCCCCAACACACATTATTGAAAATGTGTTGGTGTTGCTAGGATTAAAGAAGAAACTTGAAGCTA
This sequence comes from Schistocerca nitens, assembly GCF_023898315.1. Lineage (NCBI taxonomy): Eukaryota > Metazoa > Arthropoda > Insecta > Orthoptera > Acrididae > Schistocerca > Schistocerca nitens. The sequence goes on along the minus strand of NC_064624.1, from coordinate 41,086,874 downwards.
TAGTCATTACTAAAACTGAGTCAATTGTCAACTTGTTTGAAGTAAATATTCAAGCTGCAAGTACCATGTAGAATACTGTATGCAAACATTGTAATATATATCACCAAAAATAATATGGCATCATTTCTATTGTGCTTATGCTGATATGAAACCTATTTTTCTGTAGGTGAAACCCTTCCTGTAGAGGTGATCCTTGGCACCAGTAGTGTGGAAGAGGAGCGAGAGGCACACCAACACCAGCAGATGAGTCTCTGTTTAATACTTGGGATATTATAACAGTAAGGTAATTCTAGTTTGGGTACATTTTTGGCAGATTTGAACTCCTCCTTAAAATGGAGATATAACTGTAGGGCATGGCATATATTTGTTATGCTACATTAAAAGAGTACTAGTGGTTTTGTGTTGAAGTGTTTAATGTATATTGTCGGTCAGTAAGTCAGAGCACTTTGTTCCAGTTATAGCTCCAGAAGTCAGTCACCAGCAGCAGATGTCACACAGTTATAAAATGGGAAACTTGAATAAGGTACTAGTGGTTTGGATACATGTGTGGGAAATTTCACCTTTCACTTAAAATGAAGGTACAGTTACAGTCCTTACTCGAGTATACTGGCAAATGGTAACTCAAAGCTCTTTGTTTCTGTTACAGCTCCAGAAGTCAGCAGCAGCAGCAGCAGTCACACAGCCATAATGCGAGAAGCTTGAAGAATAATGTGGTAGTGGTTTGGATACATATGACATATTTCACCTTCAGTTTAAAATTGAAGTTTGTTTATATTGGCAGGTGATAACTCGGAGCTCTTTGTTCCAGTTATGGCTCCGATAGTCTTCCAGCAGCAGCAAATGTTACACAGTCCTATAGAGGCAAACTTGAAGTATATAGTAATAGTGTTTTGCATACAATGGCAAACTTGACCTTTCGCTTAAAATGGAGGTACATTTGCACTGAGTTTAATGTTATGACACGTGAATGGATTACCAGTGATGTATATGTAAATACTGGAATTTGTAACTTAGAACTTAATTTCAGTATCGGCTTTGAAATTTGGTCACTGGATACAACTATATTATCTTTCATGTTGATAGCAGCAATCATCAGATTGCAATCCAGTTAAGTACCTGTGAGGCATGAGATGTCAAAAATACTTGTGGGTTATTGGTAGCCTGTGTCAAGGCATGTGGCACCTCAAAGTTTGTAAGTACAGTAGCATTTTGTTTTCTGCTTTACTTAAAAATTGGTAGCTGTAGCACCCATTCTGACATTCAATTATTTTGAATTTCAAGTTTCTTAGAATGATACTGACATCAGTTTGTTAACACTAATCCGTATATTATTGTTAATATATGCTGCTATTTTCCTCAGATGTTAACTGAAATTGTTTCATTGTTATGATAACAACACTTCAGCCTTTGCAAACTTGCAGTATAGGTTACCTGCTGAGAAATATTTACTGGAAGAAATGGTTTCTTGAATAGGACCGAAAGGAAAACCACTGAAAATGCCAAACGTGAATTGTTGAAACATCTTGTGCTCAATACTAAATTTCATTTGCAAAACACGGAAGTTTTCCTATTTTTGTGGTGGAACACAACAAATTCTCATAATTTTGCTAGTTTGTATTCTAGAAAGGGTGCCAGAAATGGAAGAGTATAATTTTTATTAAATCGGGCATTAAATGTAAGTAGGTTGGAGTACAGAAAGGGTGCAACTGGCCTTCCCCACTGTAGCCTGATGTGCTCCAACATGCATTTGTACTGATGTGCAGGTGGTTATAACACTAGTATCAAACTGCATGATACCCACTTACTAATGTGACCTACCCTTGCATGATCTTCTGCAGACAGCAAGAAATCCGCTACTGCTCTTACTACCTGTCCAACAGTTGTGGAGGATTTTTTCCCCTTGGTGCTTGACATGACATGTTTTGCCCTCTGCCCTTAAAATCTCAATTCTTGTTACATTTTTCATCCATTTTCTATCTCCTGATGGACCTGTATTGATTAAAAAACTAATCACTGCAGAGGTGATTGTAGAACTTTTGCTAGTGGCAGTGTGGAGGGGCTCCACTCTTTAAAAAATAAAATTACATTGTGGGACATGGAATTATTATTAGATGCTTTCATGGACATTTTGTTTACTGAAAAAGTCAGTCATTATCTGAGGTATTTAAATGTCAACTTCAAATCTAAAACTGCATCAAAAGATAAATTTCAGTAAGTATTTAACAAGTTTCAGTATCTTGCTTCACATGCTGGACCCTCCAACTATAAAAAACAGTGTTTTGCAGAGAACAGCTATTCAGATGTTAACATCCCAGAATTTGTGTAGAAGATATCCCTTACATTGTTAGTTTCATTGTGGTCACACTCTACAGTGTAGTGTTATCAACATACATATAGAAGTTTGAAGAACATATTAAATTAATTGCTAGACATGCCTTAAGTGAATATGTTTACTACTAATATGAGTCAGCTAAGTAGTTGCTGCAAGTTTTTATGTTGTTTCTAAAGTGTCTTTAGACAAGGATATTTCTGCTGTTTGTTTCCTGTTCTTCTGTTTCAGATAACTACTCATATATGCAGCAACTGCTGAAGCAGCCTCTGGCAGTTTACTGAAGTTCCGTGAACAAAGTGTTGTGTGGTCTGTTTGTGTAAAATGTTAAAGTGTAATTGCATATGTAATTGTGTATATATTTAATCATTATTTTTGCTAGTTGTAAGATCTATTTTCATGTAAACCAGAACATTGTATAATAGGTAACAACCAAATGAGGCAGTGTAGCTATTAACAGCACTGATCTCATATTCGGGAGGATGGGGTTCGCTCTGTCTGGCCATCCTGATTCGGGTTTTCCTGGATCGCTAAGGCAAATGCCAGGATGGTTCCTTCATCAAGGCCACGGCTGACCACCTGTCCCGCCCTTAAAGAGATCCTTTAAACATTGTGTGTATACCCATATTTTGAATTATTGATGTTTGTTGTATTATGTTGAGATATTCTTGGATGAAATAAAAAAAGTTTATACATTTGTATTTGTGGTCACATGTTAAATTACTGAGAAAATTGCAGAGTGATTATGGCACCGAATTTCCATTCAGGTGCATTGGGATCCTTCGCCTGTTTGAACATCCTGATTTACATTTTATTTGGGTTCCCTAAATTCCTTTAGGCAAATACTTTTGTTGGTTCCACTGAATAGGCCATGGCAGATTACCTGCCATGTCCAATCTGAGTTTATGCTCAGTCTCTTGACATGTTAACTATTTATTCATTCTCTTTATAATGCTGCAATGTTTTAAGTGTTCACTATCATTGTGAAAAAGTCAGAATAAAATTGATCATTTCACATGTACATACATTTGTGTTGTTTACCATTTTTTATTTTAACTTATCTTCCTTTTGTTCCCTGTACTCTTAAGTAATTTGTTAAAAACCCATGAGGTCAAAGACGAGCACATACTACCATTTTAGGATATATTTTATGTACAAATAAGGTAATCTCTCATGTGGCATGGTAATGTCTATGTTGAGGTGATATTACTGTCTCATGAACATAGGTGTCTTACATAGAACATACAGAAATTAAATAGCTGTGCAGTAATCTTGTAAGAATATATTTTAATTTGGGGGCAGGATAGGAAACTCATCTCAAGTGATACATGTATCATCTACCTTCTCAAGAAATGTCAAAATTTGTGGCACTACTGTGAGCACAAACACTTGCTGTCTCATACATAGTATGGAAAGCTATGAAGTGTAGTAGTGTGTATGCAACATGTTAATACTTTCTAGGGATTTTAAACTTACTGAAATGCCTTGAGTATTGGCGGTGATCTAAAAATGGAACATAGTTGAGTATCTTCTCCAAGTATACCCCATCACTAATGCTTGGTAGCATCATGATGAAAAAGTGCCAGTGCTGTATCAGGTCAACTTGAATACAAAGAAACTTATGTAATTTGGTGAGACTTAGCTTTGTGGCATTAGCGAGAGAAAAATGAGTTTTCTCAATTTGTACACATCCATTGCAAATAGGCTTTTTTTCATTTAATTACTTTTTGGCCATTGACTTTGAAACATTTTATACATAGTTTGGAGCATATCACTTTTATGCGGGAACAGTGTACACTTCAAACATAGGTATTGCAATTGAAGCATTTCATGGAGGTATATTTGGCATGATTACAATATGCTTACAACAATAATCACGTCAGATACATATTTACTTACATTTGGGCCTATTAGCACTTGTGCATACTACATGAACGTTTTTGAATAAAATATGCTTTTTTGTTTTCAAAGAGCTCAAGTCAGTTCATTTTCTATTATGTTAAGCAACACTGAAAAACTGTTAGGGGCACTCATTGCTACGTTGAGGTTGTTATATGCAAGACTTAGTCCTTCAATTTGAGTGCTCATCTTGTCTTGTTCATGAATTAGTCTTACCTATTCAGACAGTTAACTGTCATGATATTAAACTGCAAAAACATCAAAGCAGGCAGCTGGCATTGACAGATGAAGTGTTTCGAAAGGATTCGTGTTATTGCCTCGTGTGAGACAGAAAAAAAGCAAAACGTGGAATCCACAGGTAAAGCATTCCCCAGGAAAGGAAATTTTGTATTTCCTATAGATGAATATCTTAACAGGGACTGGTAGAATAACTTAAGTAAAAAGTATTATTTCAGTTTTGACAGCACTTTACTGCAGCAGACAAGATCAGATTTCTGAAAACTTACTGCAAATTTGTATTACCTACACAATACCATTAATTCATACTCTCACAATCTGGATATACAAAGAAGAATTGTATAAAACGAGTGAAAAGGTATTGTAACGACATCTGAGACATTAAGCCTTATGAGTTGTTAATCAATCATTCAGCACTGGAATTCTGTATACAATAATGCCAAACATGACAGATACACAACAAACTGAAGGCTTGGACATATGCATTAGTCATTCTCCCACCACAAAATCAAAACCCTCACTGTAGATTAGATTAACTTGTTTTTGTCCCAGAGACCCAAAAATGAGATGATTCTCATGGATGTGCAACATGTCAAAGTATAACATAAAGCATTTGAATATAATACTTACCACCATCATCATCTGTCACGAGATTGTCAAAATATGTGAATATATTGCAGTAAACTGAAGCTGCTAATATGTACAGTATTAATATACTGCCAGAACAAAACATAGTTATGCACTTTTAATAAATTTATCACACACAGAATACCTGATCTTGACTGTTGTGACCAAGTGCTGTCAAAACTGAAATATGCTGGTAGCAGAATTTTTACTTAAGCTGGTCTGACAGTCCCTGTTAAGATATTCATCTATAAAGTAGAAGTTGCCTATCAAAAAGTCTTTCAAACTCTCAGTAAACCGTGATTTATCTGAAACAAAGTTTTTAATGGTTGCTGGCAGTTTATTGAAAATGTGTGTTCTTGAATGTTGAACCCCTTTCTGGTCCAAGGTAAGTGATTTTAGATCTTTATGTAGATAGCTGTTCTTATTCCTAGTATTGATACTATGTATTGTGCTATTGGTTGGAAATACTTGCAACAAATTTCATTAAAGAATAAATATACTATAAAGCAATGGTTAGAATATGAAGTTCCTTGAACAGGTTTCTACATGGTGTTCTTGAATTTATACCACAAACGATTTTTATTAGGCCTACATGCTTTTACATGCTAAATACTTTTGCTCCGTTGATGAGTTACCTCAGAATATGATCCCTTATGACATAACAGAATAAAAGTATGTAAACTTTTTTACATTTGTGTCTCCTACACCTGACACCATTCTCACTGCAAATACAGATTTGTTTAGGAGCTTTAGCAATTCTGTGGTAAGCCCTCCAACTGAATTTATTATCGAGTTATAATCCCAGAAATTTAACACTGTCAATCTTTTAGATCTGCATGTCTTTATATGTTATCTGATTACAGAACCTTACGTCACGGGTCAAAGCAGACGGGTGGAATCGGACGCTTCCATTCACCCTATGTTATACACATGCTGCAGCTGGAGAAATCGAGCAGTTTTCCAACTAGCGTACTCACACTTTCAACCATATGACTATCTTGTTGAGGAGTAAATGAATCTTTCACATTACGTATATTTTTGTGTTTTATTACAAGGCAGTACACTTATTCTATTAAGTAAACAACACAAGAAATTAAGCTCCGAATTTAACCTAAAGTATTCAGTTTACATATTTCTTCAAACTTAAAAACGCACGTTGTTAAGATTTTACTTAAACAGCGCTGTGGCGAAGTTCCGCGTACTTTCTGTTGCAGCTGCGAGGATAATATTTCTAATAGCGACTGATAACCTACATACATATAATCTGAAACACTAATAATCGTTCTAACATCAACTAAAATGTACCCGGAGTTAATAAGCTGAGGTTATGACACGATTCATACGACATTCCTGCTATTTCACACTACTCGCAGTTATTTCTAATAGCGACTGATAACCTACATACATATAATCTGAAACACTAATAATCGTTCTAACATCAACTAAAATGTACCCGGAGTTAATAAGCTGAGGTTATGACACGATTCATACGACATTCCTGCTATTTCACACTACTCGCAGTTATACTGATAACTAAACTGATGGATTCCAAGTATGTCGTTATTTAACTGTCGGAGTTATCGGTATTCGCTAGCGAAAAATAACTTGGCAGTTATTAATAACCGTTAACGATAACGGTTATCAAAGAATAACTGGAACTGTGATAACGGTTACTCTAGAATAACCGTTTGGCCCACCTCTATCGCACTGGCCGCCTGCTTTGTTCCCGTGCGGTCCGGTGTGCGAAGCACCGTTGCCGAAATTCTGCGTAACGGTACAGCTGCCCCTACTTGTGTCGGCAGTGCCGTAGTTCGGCCCTTCGTAAGTTGGACGGTGCTGCCGCCACAGGAATACTGATTCAGTAAAACTGAAGCCTCATTTCACGCTAGTGATTTCTCACAGGGATTATATTGGTAACATGCGTGAGAGCATCGATAACACTCTCCCAATTTTCATTTGGACTGTTCTGCCGACCAATGTTTTTTTGATAAACTTTTGATTGCTTCCGGTTTAATGAAAGAAAGAAGTTAAACCTAGCGTTGTGTGGAACCAGTGGAACAATTACAAAAGTTTTGCACTAAGTTGAAAAATGAACGTGCCTTCTGACAACAGCTCGGAACTGTGGTGCCAACTAAATTCAAAGAATGTGCTGCACGAGTCACAGAATGCACACTCTGATTTCGCTACTAATTGCGTGCCTGAGAACCTGTGAAAGCTCTTGACGAATTGCTAGCGCCACTGTCCTCAACAGTCAGGAGTATTAACGGGATTTGTGGACAGGACTTTCAGTACGGCCTCAGCTAGGTTTCCAGACTTGTGACTCCTGGGTTTAGTAACAAGAAAAGCAAACGTTCAACACGCTCACCATTCTCGTTCACATACCTCAGTACGAAAGGTAATTGATCAATATGTGAAATGTCCACAGTACATCTACATCTACATGGTTGCTTTGTTGTGGTCCTCAGTCCAGAGACTAGTTTGATGCAGCTCTCTATGTTACTCTGTCCTATGCAAGCTTCTTCATCTCCCAGTACCTACTGCAACCTACATCCTATTCATCTCTTGGTCTCCCTCTACGATTTTTACTCTCCACACTGCCCTCCAATACTAAATTGGTGCTCCCTTGAAGCCTCAGAACATGTCCTACCAACCGATCCCTTCTTCTAGTCAAGTTTTGGCACAAATTCCTCTTCTCCCAAATTCTATTCAGTACCTCCTCATTAGTTACGTGACCTACCCATCTAATCTTCAGCATTCTTCTGTAGCACCACATTTCGAAAGCTTCTATTCTCTTCTTTTCCAAACTATTTATCGTCCATGTTTCACCTCCATATATGGCTACACTCCATACAAATACTTTCAGAAAAGACTTCGTGACGCTTAACTCTATACTCGATGTTAACTAATTTCTCTTCTTCAGAAACGCTTTCCTTACCATTGCCAGTCTACATTTTATATCCTCTCTACTTCGACCATCATCAGTTATTTTGCTCCCCAAATATCAAAAGTCATCTACTACTTTAAGTGTCTCATTTCCTAACCTAATTCCCCCAGCATCACCCAAATTAATTCGATTACATTCCGTTATCCTCGTTTTGCTTATGTTGATGTGCATCCTATATCCCCCTTTCAAGACACTGTCCATTCCGTTCAACTGCTCATCCAGGTATCTACATGGATACTCTGAAAACACTTAAGTACCTGGCAGAGGGTTCATCGAACAACTTTCACAATAATTCTCCATTATTCCACTTACGAACAGCGGCCAGAAAAAACGAACACTACATCTTTTTGTACGATCTCTGATTTGTTGTTCTGTATGGCTGGCAACCACAGCCAAACGTCGACATTTTCCCAAAGAAAATTCCGCACTGGCTGTATGAATGAAATGGTTCAAATGGCTCTGAGCACTATGGGACTTAACATCTGTGGTCATCAGTCCCCTAGAACTGAGAACTACTTAAACCTAACCAACCTAAGGACATCACACACATCCATGCCCAAGGCAGGATTCGAACCTGCGTCCGTATGGGTGACGCGGTTTCAGACTGAAGCGCCTAGAACCGCATGGCCACACCAGCCGGCCCATATGTATGAATGATTTTTATTAAATCTGCGACTGGTTTCGCACCACTTATCGGTGCATCCTCAGGCAATCTCTACAAAAAATAATAGAATAAGAGCTCATATAAACTATTCGGTCCCCCAATTCTGAGATATAAATTGAACTTTTAAACAACCAGTTTTTTGAATGAAACAAGAAAGTACTCACATACGCTATTTATGACATGGTAATATTGAACTGCCACGCGGCTCCTCTCAGCTTGCACAGTAACTTCTGATATGTTTACATGGCCCTAATTCCACTGTTTGTTCATGCTATTGTTTGCGCTCTTTGTCGTCCGAGTGTAGGGGAGTTTCATCACCATCGTATTTTATTTTTAGTTTTAGGTCATTCCCACTCCCATCATTCAAAAAAAATTTAAAAAAGTTTTTAAATTTTAACTACCGCTTTCACAAGATGACGGTATATTGGACGTGAATGGTGTGGAGTGGCTACAGGGCAATGTTCAACGTTACCATGTTATAAATAGCGTATTTGAGTACTTTCTTGTCTCATTCAAAAAAAACTGGTTGTTTAAAAGTTCAATTTGTACCTCAGAATTGGGGGATCGAATAGTTTATATGAGCTCTTATTATAGTAATTTTTGTACAGATTGGCTGAGGATGCACCGATAAGTGGTGCGAAACCGGTCGCAGATTTAATAAAAAGCCGGGAGATGGTGGCTGAGCGGTTCTAGGCGCTTCAGTCTGGAACCGAGCGACCGCTACGGTCGCAGGTTCGAATCCTGCCTCGGGCATGGATGTGTGTGATGTCCTTAGGTTAGTTAGGTTTAAGTAGTTCTAAGTTCTAGGAGACTGATGACCTGAGATGTTAAGTCCCATAGTGCTTAGAGCAATTTGAAATTTAATAAAAATCATTGATACAGCCAGTGTGGAATTTTCTTTTGAAAAAAGATCTCTGATCTCCCTTATTTCTCCCTATGTAGGTCGGCGTCAACAAAATATTTTCCCACTTGGAGGATAAAGTTGGTGATAAATATTTCGTGAGAAGATTCCGCCGCAAGGAAAAACGCCTTTGTCTAAATGATGTCCACACCATATCCCGTGTCCTGTCAGTAAAACTCTCACCCATATTTCACGATAATACAAAACGTGCTACTCATCTTTGGACTTTCTCGATGTACTTCGTTAATCCTATCTGGTTAAGGGTCCCACACCACGCAGCAGTACTCTTAAGGAGGACGGACAGGTGTAGTGTAGGCAGTCTCTTTAGTAGATATGTTGCATCTTCTGAGTGTTCTGCCAATAAAACGCAGTCATTGGTTATCCTTCCCCACAACATTTTCTTTGCACTGTAAGTTGTTCGTAATTGTAGTTCCTAAAGTCGATCCGATATATGATGATCCCTGGTGTTTTGGCCTGACTGTAGGTATTTAGTTGAATTTACAGCCTTTACATTAGACTGATTCGTCGTGTAACCGAAGTTTAACGGATCACTTTTAGCACTAATGTGAATGACCTCATACTTTTCGTTATTTAAGCTCGATTGCCAATTTTCGCACCATTTAGATATCTTTTTTAGATCGTTTTGCAATTTGTTTTGATCTTCTGATAACTTTACTAGTTGCTAAACGACAGCATTAATTGCAAACAACCTAAGACGGCTGCTCAGATTGTCTCCCAGATCGTTTATATAGATAAGCAACGGCAGAGGGCCTGTGACACTTCTCTGGGGAATGCCATGAATTAACTTCTGGTTTACTCAATGACTTTCTGTCAGTTACTGCGAACTGTGACCTCTCTGACAGGAAATCACGAATGCAGTCACATAACTGAGACGATATTCCATAAGCACGCAATTTCACTGTAAGTGTCTTGCGTGGCACAGTGTCAAAGGCCTTCTGGAAATCTAAAAATAAGGATTCAATTTGAAATTCCTTGTCAATAGCACTCAACACTTCGTGTGGGTAAAGAGTTGTGTTTCACAAGAACGATGTAGAATCTACTATTATAGAGCAATATTTGGCCTGTTTGATATCACATACGCTAACCTTTTTTTGAAGAGATATGAAGTGATGGAAGTGAATGGGGTAACCAAATCAAGACAACCTGTAAATGAAGAATGTAAGATTAAATACTGTGTTTATGATGAAGAACTGAGTGATATTATGCACAATGCTCGTGTAATGCACAATGCTCATGTGATGACTGGCCACGGTGAATGTGACTGAATGATGAAATGCTTGAAACAAAGTTCTGTAATTTAACATACAGAGATGTCCAAATTTATCTTAGTTTGTGGGAGCCTTGTTGAGAAAAGCAAAAAGGTCAGAAAAAAGGAATAGTAGTGAAGCCAATGTTGTTTAAGGGACGAAATTCCAGATGTCAAGTTGAGCTCATCGACTTCCAATCGGAACCAGATGGAGATTACAAATTCTTAATGGTTTACCAGGACCACCTCACTAAATTCATTGTTCTCAGGCCACTGAAGTAGAAAACAGCTGAAGGGGTATGCGAGAATATTATTGACTTTTTACATTGTTATGCGCTCCCTCAGTATTGCAGTCTGACAATGATAGAGACTTCGTTAGCAAAATAATGAACAGTTTAACCGAACTTTGGCCCAATTTTAAGATTGTCCACGTTAAACCTAGACAAAGTCAGAGCCAAGGCAGCGTTGAGCAAGCAAATCAAGACACAGAAAATATGTTAACTACACGGACGCATTTTGGGATTAAAAGATCTCTGTTCGAAGCGATGTTTGGCTGCCCTCCTAAACATGGTTTATCTTCAACAAGTTTATTCCTGAAACACTAATGAACGTTTACTCTGAGGATGACCTTGAAAATATAATTAATCAAGTTAGCAGTGAGACAGGGACTGAAACGTTGCAGGGTAATGACCACAGTAGATCTCCATTGGTGGAGGACAACATACCAACAGGAACAGAAGTTGAGAATGGAGAGGAAGAGAGTATTCCTAATAATAGTGACTACTGCCTGACTGATTCAGACGAGTCAACTCCTGCTGTTAAAAAACACAGAACTGAAGCTCACAAGTGCTTAGAAAAACAAGAGCAAAGAATACGGAAGTGTTCAGGTCGCTGCTTTCCAACAGTGGAAAAGGGATGTACTGTGAGAGTTCCAGTTCCCGACTGCGGTAGAGGAAGAGGAGATGGTAGGTCGATCTTGAGTGTCGTCCTCGAGACAACGGCCGATTGCTGTGCTTACTATACACATGGCAATAAAGTGTGTGTTTTTAAATAATTACTCAAGGGTCGATACAATATGCCACTGTTGCTACATTTTGTTTCAGGTCCCAGTTCAGTACTTGCCTTCTCAGAGGAGGAAGTTCCAGCAGAGCAAACTGTTGCCCTGAGGACAGCTGCTGCGTCTCAGTCGATGGGAAGCGGTTAGGCACAATTCAGATGCAACTGCCAACAAGAATGTCAGACTCTGAGACGCTTTTGCAAAAACAAAAATGAGCTGTGCAACTCAAAGTGTCATGGTGCCCGTCCTTGCTGCAATAAATGAATTTTATACAATATGACTACGTTTTCAAACTGCGACTGTTTTGTTATTATAGCCATGGTTCACATTCCTTGCCTCCTGGCAATGGAGGTATACATTCACTAGTGATAGTGCACTATCCCTAGTCAATGTGTATTGTTTGACAGAACTGCAGTCAGTAATCTGCTTTCACTAAATGGGCCAGTGAAGGTGCACTATCACCAGTGACGGTATACTTTCCCTGAAACTTCCACTTCCACTATAACATATATATATGTACATACCATTAGTTATTATTCATAATTTTCTCTGCTATTTACTTTATTTCTTCTGTTGGATATCCAATTTTATTCCGATCCTTGTGAAATTTTGCACACTTTACCTTCAAGGCAAGAGGAAGGTATCTGTTTATATGTTTACATAATATTTCGCAATCCGGATGGAAACGTACATGTATGTAATGTATAAAGTGGAAAGGGTGTTACCAAAAATCTCTACAAGTTCTTGCCCGATTTATTTGAAATTTCCACAGGATGCCCTAATGAACATTTGGACGGACCTGCGCTATATATTTTTTAATATAGAGAATATATAAATGTACATATAACATTTATCAACGAGAAGCGTTGTTACCAAACATCTTAAAAAGTACTTGGCGGATTTATTTCGAAGTCCTTGTCAGATTTACTTCAAATTTCTACTTTCAGATGAAAGAACCACGCTAGTTAATGAAAAATTAAATGCCCAACAAACGAACTCTGTAATTCCTACAGCGAGAATGAATTATAGCGGCGATACCTGTCTTGGTACCATCTACATCTACATCTACATTTATACTCCGCAAGCCATCCGACAGTGTGTGGCGGATGGCACTTTACGTGCCACTGTCATTACCTCCCTTTCCTGTTCCAGTCGCGTATGGTTCGCGGGAAGACGACTGTCTGAAAGCCTCCGTGCGCGCTCGAATCTCTCTAATTTTACATTCGTGATCTCCTCTGGAGGTATAAGTAGGGGGAAGCAATATATTCTATACCTCATCCAGAAATGCACCCTCTCGAAACCTGGCGAGCAAGCTACACCGCGATGCAGAGCACCTCTCTTGCAGAGTCTGCCACTTGAGTTTATTAAACATCTCCGTAACGCTATCATGCTTACCAAATAACCCTGTGACAAAACGCGCCGCTCTTCTTTGGATCTTCTCCATCTCCTCCATCAACCCGATCTGGTACGGATCCCACACTGATGAGCAATACTCAAGTATAGGTCGAACGAGTGTTTTGTAAGCCACCTCCTTTGTTGATGGACTACATTTTCTAAGGACTCTCCCAATGAATCACAACCCGGTACCCGCCTTACCAACAATTAATTTTATATGATCATTCCACTTCAAATCGTTCCGCACGCATACTCCCAGATATTTTACAGAAGTAACTGCTACCAGTGTTTGTTCCGCTATCATATAATCATACAAAAAAGGATCCTTCTTTCTATGTATTCGCAATACATTACATTTGTCTATGTTAAGAGTCAGTTGCCACTCCCTGCACCAAGTGCCTATCCGCTGCAGATCTTCCTGCATTTCGCTACAATTTTCTAATGCTGCAACTTCTCTGTATACTACAGCATCATCCGCGAAAAGCCGCATGGAACTTCCGACACTGTCTACTAGGTCATTTATATATATTGTGAAAAGCAATGGTCCCATAACACTCCCCTGTGACACGCCAGAGGTTACTTTAACGTCTGTAGACGTCTCTCCATTGATGACAACATGCTGTTTTCTGTTTGCTAAAAACTCTTCAATCTAGCCACACAGCTGGTCTGATATTCCGCAGGCGACAGTGCGGAACTGTATCGAACGCCTTCCGGAAGTCAAGAAAAATAGCATCTACCTGGGAGCCTGTATCTAATATTTTCTGGGTCTCATGAACAAATAAAGCGAGTTGGGTCTCACATGATCGCTGTTTCCGGAATCCATGTTGATTCCAACATAGTAGATTCTGGGTTTCCAAAAACGACATGAGCAAAACTCGAGCAAAAAACAAGTTCTAAAATTCTACAACAGATCGACGTCAGAGATATAGGTCTATAGTTTTGCGCATCTGCTCGACGACCCTTCTTGAAGACTGGGACTACCTGTGCTCTTTTCCAATCATTCGGAACCTTCCGTTCCTCTAGAGACTTGCGGTACACGGCTGTTAGAAGGGGGGCAAGTTCTTTCGCGTACTCTGTGTAGAATCGAATTGGTATCCCCTCAGGTCCAGCGGACTTTCCTCTGTTGAGTGATTCCAGTTGCTTTTATATTCCTTGGACACTTATTTCGATGTCAGCCATTTTTTCGTATATGCGAGGATTTAGAGAAGGAACTGCAGTGCGGTCTTCCTCTGTGAAACAGCTTTGGAAAAAGGTGTTTAGTATTTCAGCTTTACGCGTGTCATCCTCTGTGTCAATGCCATTATGAACCCGGAGTGTCTGGATATGCTGTTTCGAGCCACTTACGGATTTAACGTAAGACCAGAACTTCCTAGGATTTTCTGTCAAGTCGGTACATAGAATTTTACTTTCGAATTCACTGAATGCTTCACGCATAGCCCTCCTTACGCTAACTTTGACATCGTTTAGCTTCTGTTTGTCTGAAGAGTTTTGGCTGCGTTTAAACTTGGAGTGAAGCTTTCTTTGCTTTCGCAGAAGTTTCCTAACTTTGTTGTTGTACCACGGTGGGTTTTTCCCGTCCCTCACCGTTTTACTCGGCACGTACCTGTCTAAAACGCATTTTACGATTGCCTTGAACTTTTTCCATAAACACTCAACATTGTCAGTGTCGGAACAGAAATTTTCGTTTTGATCTGTTAGGTAGTCTGAAATCTGCCTTCTATTACTCTTGCTAAACAGATAAACCTTCCTCCCTTTTTTTATATTCCTATTAACTTCCATATTCAGCGATGCTGCAATGGCCTTATGATCACTGATTCGACATACAGAGTCGAAAAGTTTGGATCTGTTTGTTATCAGTAGGTCCAAGATGTTATCTCCATGAGTCAGTTCTCTGTTTAATTGCTCGAGGTAATTTTCAGATAGTGCACTCAGTATAATGTCACTCGATGCTCTGTCCCTACCACCCGTCCTAAACATCAGAGTGTCCCAGTCTATATCTGGGAAATTAAAATCTCCACCTAAGACTATAACATGCTGAGATAATTTATGTGAAATGTATTCCAAATTTTCTCTCAGTTGTTCTGCCACTAATGCTGCTGAGTCGGGAGGTCAGTAAAAGGAGCAAATTATTAACCTAGCTCGGTTGTTGAGTGTAACCTCCACCCATAATAATTCACAGGAACTATCCACTTCTACTTCACTACAGGATAAACTACTACTAACAGCGACGAACACTCCACCACCGGATGCATGCAATCTATCCCTTCTAAACACCTCCTGTACCTTTGTAAAAATTTCGGCAGAATTTATCTCTGGCTTCAGCCAGCTTTCTGTACCTATAACGATTTCAGATTCGGTGCTTTCTATCAGTGCTTGAAGTTCCGGTACTTTACCAACGCAGCTTCGACAGTTGACAATTACAATACCGATTGCTGCTTGGTCCCCGCATGTCCTGACTTTGTCCCGCACCCGTTGAGGCTGTTGCCCTTTCTGTACTTGCCCAGCGGAACCCGAAACGCCACCACCCTATGGCGCAAGTCGAGGAATCTGCAGCCCACACGGTCGCAGAACCGTCACAGCCTCTGATTCAGACCCTCCACTCGGCTCTGTACCAAAGGTCCGCATTCAGTACTGTCGACGATGCTGCAGATGGTGATCTCTGCTTTCATCCCGCTAGCGAGACTGGCAGTCTTCACCAAATCAGATAGCCGCCGGAAGCCAGAGACGATTTCCTCCGATCCATAGCGACACACATCATTGGTGCCGACATGAGCGACCACCTGCAGATGGGTGCACCCTGTACCCTTCATGGCATCCGGAAGGACCCTTTCCACATCTGGAATGACTCCCCCCGGTATGCACACGGAGTGCACATTGGTTTTCTTCCCCTCTCTTGCTGCCATTTCCCTAACGGGCCCCATTACACGCCTGACGTTGGAGCTAACAACTGCCAGTAAGCCCACCCTCTGCGACCGCCCGGATCTTGCAGACTGAGGGGCAACCTCTGGAACAGGACAAGCAGCCATGTCAGGCCGAAGATCAGTATCAGCCTGAGACAGAGCCTGAAACTGGTTCGTCAGACAAACTGGAGAGGCCTTCCGTTCAGCCCTCCGGAATGTCTTTCTCCCCCTGCCACACCTTGAGACGACCTCCCACTCTACCACAGGTGAGGGATCAGTCTCAATGCGGGCAGTATCCCGGGAAACCACAGTCTTAGTCCAGTTGGGGGATGCGTGGGATGAGCTACCCGTCCCCGACAAACCCTCATCCGGACATCCACAGTGATGCCCATTGGCAACACCCTCAAGCTGTGTGACCGAAGCCAACACTGCCTGAAGCTGGGAGCGAAGGGATGCCAACTCAGCCTGCATCCGAATACAGCAGTTGCAGTCCCTATCCTCGCTGAAAACTGTTGTGCAAAGAACGTCTGAACTAATCTACAGAGAGCGCAAACAAATCGACACAAAATTTAAACGGTTATTAAAATACAAGATTGCCTAGTAAATGCAGTAATGCTGCTACTTGCGCACTGCTGACACACTGCTCGGCGGCGGAAGGAGACTACACGATTTTACACTGTTCAGGTACTAAAACGCGATGCTACAACTCTCAAATACTATAATACGCCCGAAATTTATGAATTAAACTATGCAAGTACCAAAAACACGCAAAGAAATTAAGAATTAAACTATGTAACAAATGAGTGAGCTAGGAGTATACGACTTGCTGCTGCAGCTGCTTATCCAACGGCGGCAGGGAGCAGACGTCACTATATCGCGAGACGAAGGAAACCTCAAGAATTTGACAGCAGTATATTCTAAGACTCTTTGATTAGTTGCCATTTTACATACGACATATGTCGTAGGAGATATTTTACTCCATTTTTCAGAGTTACATTTGTTATTAAAAACCACTGTGACATACAAACGCTGAGGCAGGTAATGGGTACACAGGGTAATTTACGAAGGTATGCAAACATTTTAATATATTATTGTAGAAGTAAAACTAAAGAAAAAAGTTCAAATAAACACAGGTCCGCAACTGTTTAGTTGCGGAGTTACGGTTAATAAAAGATTTTGCCTGTAATTTAAAAACTTCGCTTATATGAAGCAATCGCAAAATTGTACAAGGCTACAATAAAGCACGATTTCGATTTATTTCGTTGTTATTGATCTGGTGAAGCTAATCAGTCATGTCCCAGAAGTGTATCTGTACTAGTTTTCCAGAACGTGCAGAGAAACAAAGAAGTAATTTCGTGAAATTTTTAATTTATTAACTACTTGGCCCAATTTGTTTCCTTCACATTCGCCATAAATAAACACCATATTGGCATATTCCTCTGTCGTACATTTGAAAGGCATCCTTAGTTCATAAATAATCTACAAACTACAACAGTTACTATGTGGTTTCACTTAAATACACTGTTGTTATAATGTTCTTTCACTGAACAATAGAGAAAACTAACTCGTTTCAAGGTTAGGAAACGACTGAAACAACTCACTAACGGTTGCCAACAATGATATAAACGTTTCTACATCCTTGATGGAAAGTAAGCAAATTTACTTGTATATAAATCTTTGCTTCTCTGGATGTTCTGGAAAACTACTGTGGATACACGTCTTCGACATGTTTTATTAGATTCACCAGACCAATAACAACAAAATAAATGGAAATTGTGCATTACTTTAACCTCGTACAATATTGTGATGGCTTCATATTAGCGAAGTTTCTAAATTTCAGGCAAAACTTTTATTACCTGTAATTCTGTAATTAAACATTTGCTGACTTGTGTTTATGTGGACTTTTTTCTTTAGTTTTACTAACCTATTAAAATATTTGCATAGCTTCGTGAAACTCCCTCAGGTATTTTAAAAAAAATCTAGAATAAGATATATCGATATTTAAAAATGTCATTATATACACAATATATCGACAAAAGGGATCGATATATAGACATGCTGATGAGAAAAATATCGACGTACCTGCCTCTAAGAATATCGGTTGCACGTTGTAAGTATACTGCTGCTTATGGAGATGTGTATTTCAGTACTGATTTATTATTAGATTTTCCGTACATCAACAAGCTAGCAGCCTGCCTATCCCCCTTAGAACAAGAATTGAAAGGAAAGCGATGCACGTTCACGCTTGCCGATAACCACTTTGGTAACAACGGTTATTGCATGTAAGAGGCACAATAAAAGGTGTCCGATGGGTCCGTCGTTCAGTTTCGTGACGTATCGGATCTGTCCAGAACACTTCCCTGTCTTTTTTTTTTTTTTTTTTCGTTACTGTCAACGCTTGCGACATAGCAGTTGTAGTGTAGAAATGTCGTGGTGATATTAAACGTTGCAGTTTCTGTTGGTAGCGCCGATTACGTCAGCATCTCCCCTCACACGTCTCTGCCACCGATAAGACCAATCTTTACGCTCAGGTTTTTGTTCATCATTTTCAGCGAATGTTTTTTGAAGAATGCCGGTGTGAAGAAGTAGCACACTAGTAGCGTTAAAAATTTATTTTACTGCCACTGGTGAGCTGTTTCTTGACATCGGAAATCTTGTTATTCCATTCACACCGCCACCCACTACTGCAATGGGTGTACGTCTTTGTGTCCCCTTTACTTGCTCCGTACAGTTAAAGAGAAAGACTGGACGAGACGAAACCCTCACAGACTGGAAGTAAAATTATGTTCTACTACAATTTCAAAAGTGCAGGACATGTTTAGCGAAAATTTGTGAAAAAAATATAATATACTATAAAAATATCTTACTAGATATTGCCGTTTTGGTATCGATGTATTGGTGAAAAATATATGGCCGATACATGTCGTCATTTCTTGGAAAAACATCGATGTCTCGACATTTTATGAAGAGAGTGTAATGGGACATCCCCCTCTAACATTAGTTTTCCTCAACAGTAGTTGTCGATACCAGTGTTATTTTTCGATTTTGGGCTGGTGAGTATTATCCTAGTTGCGTTTCTGAAAAATTTCGTGTAATTTTATAAGAGAGTATGTTATATTTCAAGCTAAAATTTATGAAAAGGAATTACTTTATGAAATATTCTAGTTTCGATGTTATAATCGATAAGTACTAGTTCTGAATGTAGAGCTAAAATTATTTTTTTTAGAAAGATCTGAATTTACAAAATATTGGCACACTTGAAATTTGTATTATTAATTATGCAATCCTGCTCTGTTTACTATGTTTATTTCTGGATTCATTTATGAAATAATAATCGAAATTAATAATGTAACGGAAGCTAGTAGGAATTCATTTATTAAGAAAAATTGTAAAGCCTTTGAAATGTTGTTTTTTCCACAGAGTGGGAAAATCGTAAGTTTGCCTCTGATGTGATCGCACGTATTTTTGCATAACAGGTGCGAACAATGTAAATTCGGCTTTGTTAATGTGAAAAATCGAAAGACTGTGTGATATATTTAAATATGAGAAAACATATTAACGTAAAAAAAAATCTGCAACAACAATCTTCAAATTTATTTAGCTCGAACCAACCGCAAGGACCTGATGTGAGACATTCAGACCCCCTAGACGAGAAGAACTGGAACCAACTCATCATGACAAGCTAAGTAAACTTGAAAGATTATTGTAACCTTCGCTCCTCTCATAATCTTCATAAAGACTTTGCTTATTAATTAACTGGACTGGGCATTGTGTAATGTGGACAATAGCTAGAAATAGGAAGGACATTACAAGTGGCAAAATCGCATTTTCCCATGCAGCTAGTATTCGCTATAAGTATCAAGAAGGCATGAGGCCAATCAGTTTGTGTGGCAGGTATTAAACATTCAAGGCGACGACGGTTACTTTGGGTAGTAGAATACGTGATGGAGAATGTAATGAACAAAGAGCAATAGAAAATGTTGGTTCAGATCGAGGACTACTGAAGTGGACAAAAGAAACACTAGAGAAGTTGATGAACAGTAAGTAACGGAGAAATTAGGCTTAGAGGTCCGACTAGTGAAGAAAAGTACGATAACTGATAGAGCATATGGTAAACGGTGATTAGTAAAGAAATGTGGCTCAGATGTGCAACTGTCGAAGTAAGTAAAGAGGGATATCGTGAATGCAGTTCATAGAGAAAAAGGTAGAATTAGATCGCCAGTAAAGAGGAAGAGAGGAGATGGCGCAGATAAGGATGTTGGATTCGCTAGCGGCTGGGCGCAGTATTTGTCTGTGCAGCGAGGTAGAGATTGTGCGATTCCGAGCGGGTTGAGACAAACACGACACGACACCAGCTGTTTAGCCAGTAGCTGGGCGGAAGACAGGACACAAACTTCGGCTCGGCGACACTGGGAAGTGTAGGCTGAAGACTTGTTGTAAGAAGACAAAGCAATCCACGTACAGTTACTGGCATCACTATTTTAAACCAAACAACTGCTTTTGTTGTTATAACCAGTGCTTGATTTGTGATGGTATGCCATACCGATACCTCTGGTAAGTCACAGTACTGGTACCTCTTCTTTTTTATAACTCAAGCACTGGTCATAACTGTTACTACTTGTACTTGTTTTATTTCTTCAGTATCATGTCACATCCAAAAGGT
Source organism: Schistocerca nitens (assembly GCF_023898315.1). NCBI lineage: Eukaryota > Metazoa > Arthropoda > Insecta > Orthoptera > Acrididae > Schistocerca > Schistocerca nitens. The sequence continues at coordinate 41,065,991 of NC_064624.1, read as the reverse complement.
CAAACCAAACTGAACATATCTGGAAGGAACTGTTGTAAATAAGTGTTCATTTTCATAGCCCATTATGTACTCTCACAGATGGATCAATCGGAATTTACAAGCAGAGGAGAGGTGATGTGTGGAAAGAATCGAAGAAAAAGAACTGAACACATGCCAAATAAGAAGCTATGTATCACTGGCTGAATGTGTTACAATTGGCTCATTATACCTTATTCTAAACATATATACCGTGAATCTTTGATGAGGCTCAAATTGCAGTCCGGCAGAAATTTTCGTATGTCACTAATATACCTAATACAGCTGATGCATAACAGTTCACAGTAAGCAAATAAATGAATATATTATAACAAAACGTTCAACATTCCATGCAGAACAAATCACAAAATATTTTAATTTCATACTTTTCACAGTTTTACTTTTGAAGAAAGGTAAGTAACTGTTAGTGGATGCTCCCCCACACACACTATGCAATGATTCCTGATTCTGTAATTACTTTCTCTGGGTGTGGATGGGAGCAGGGATTGGGACAATACAAAATATGTAAAAGACATATCTCCTTTTGCAATAAACATATTTATTTTACTGCAGTTGTTTTTAATATGTCATACTAAAATATCACATTCATTGCAACAGTAGCTCCAACACAAGAGGTACAAGTGTCTGTAACGCTGGAAATGCATATCCTGCTATTTCCACCTATTGTACTACAAATATTTTCCTTATTATGTCACCTGAAGATATGACATTTTTGTCTCTTTATATATTGTAATTGTTTTACTGTTTGTATATATATATATATTTATATGCATTTATGTCGATGTATAATTCGTTTGTTTTGTAAATATTGTTTGTATTTTTACGCTTGGTCTGGCCTAGGGAAAACTATGCTATCGAACGAGTACATCGATAGGTCGTGTGGAGAACCAAAGTGTTTAGGATCTTTGGTAGTGTTAACTCTGCCGCATGGTGCACGGGCAGAGAGGGTCTGGCTGGAGTAGTGCGGTTGAGCAGGTGTGTTGTGTGACGCTTCCGCGAGTTGCCGCGCTTTTGGGGTTTGGCGGCATGTAGTTGCGCTCGACTTGCTATGATAGTTTCTGATATGGTGTCGCGGGCGGGAAGCATTAGCTGGCACACATCAAGAGCCCGTTTCGCCAGGTGACCGTGTCGAGGAGAAGGCGCGCCAACATCCAGCTTCTGCAACAACGACGGCCGACAATGAGTGACTGTCGCCACCTCCTCGACCAACGACTTCAAACCTTCAATCAACCAACTACGAAGACTGGAAGCACGTAAACTTTTAGAACTGTATGGCAGACCTCAGCTTTTAAAATTGTTCCATTCACAAAATTACAGTAACCTTTGTTGCTCATTGTCCCAATTGCATTTCCAAGCAGGTTCCCTTCCTTTTCCAGAATGAACCCGAGTGTCGTTGCAATTCAAACGCCAGCATTAGTGTAATATCATTCCATTTCGCAGCTTTAATTTCAAAATTCAGTTAAAGTATTCATAGCTGGCTACAATATTTAGATTACACAAGCACAAATTAAAAGTGCGAGTTTTGTTACCATATTTTAGCTTACCTGTGACTGCAGCCCAGCTTGGTATGTACTAAATTTTACTATTGTTAATTGCTCAGAATCATTTAATTCAAGTTCAAAGTTAAATCTCTTATTTCTAAATTGCGTAGATTCAAGTAGCTTTTGAAATCATTGTTGAGGTAGCCCAAGACTAAGCTTATTTTATTGAATTTCGTAGTGCTTCAGAAACAAAGTTCACTATTAATTTCAGTCACTAAATTAACTTTCAATTTTCCGGTTTTATTAATTCTTTTGCTAAATTAAGTCTGAGTGTAGCGAAATTAATTACTTCTGACAAACTTTCAGTTTTCACACAACACGTGTCAACCTTCAGTTGCCACGCTTTTAGTGCTAATTATATGTGCAATAACCTTTCTTTTTCAGTTATTATAGTAGTTGTCCATAGGACTGGCGACCATAATTTTCCCCAATACTCAAACAGCTAATTAACGCCAATTAATTGCTAACATAATGACTGCACAATTACTTTCTTTATTAATTTTACCTTTTTCTCAAAATTAATTTCCACCAATTTCATTTTCATTTTTCCTTTCATTTAGATGTAACCCTTTCCTCCCTCTTTACCGACAAATTAACTTCGGTGACGATTGCTTTTCCCAAATTTCCATTGGGTGCACACGGTTTAATTTTTCACTGTCATTGAGGTCGATAAGTGAGGGGGAGTTTACACGTGGCGACCTGGTGACAGGACAATCTTCAGATTTGAGATTGATCTGGACACGAATTTTGTATTGTGCAAATTTCGTAACAAAGTACTGGTTACGAACAGGCCGTTACGTCAGCGAGAATAAGTAGTTGGAGTAATCCTAATTATATTTGAGATCTGGCATTTATATTGAAAATTATTATAATGAGTGAAGGCAACAATTACCAAAATTTGGTAGACTTGGATACGGAACAATCGGTCGAACAGTGGGAAACGCGCACCGCGGTACCCATTGTTCAGGGGCAGCCGGCTAGCATGAAAGACGCGACCGCCGAAACGCAACAAAGAGCAGAATTGGAATTCCAAACTTTAGAAAATGTTTCGGAATCGGCAGTGATAATCAAATCTGTACCCCTTGATGACGAATACGGAGGAACAAGAAAAGAGGCACCCGCTACGGAAGTAAAACCGCTGGTTTCCGGGAATTTAGCTGATTTATTGAATGTTTTGATTAACGAAGTCAAGGCTCAGTCTAGCAAGATAGAAACTTAATCGGCAGAAATTAAAGCTCAGGCTGCCAAGCAAGAAGCTCAATCTGCCAAGCAAGAAGCTCAGTCTGAAAAAACTGAACGGAGGCTAGACAATCAGAACAAAGCTATTAATGGTGTTAACAACAATGACAAACTGCCTATTGGCTTCTGTCTCGGGTTCTTCGGCCGACGTTCATCTAATGATTTTTCTGACGTTTCGCCAGCACGAGTGGCTGGCATTGTCAAAGCTTCACCCTCCATTGCCGGTGGTGAACTGGAGGCGAGCTCGCGGCCGCAGACTATATGGAGCTGGCGCACCAACGTCGGACAGCTTCTCCGCGGTCATTTCCGGTGCGGTTCTCCTCTTGCTACTTGCGACGGTCGTTCGCTGCAGTACGGGCAGCCAGGATCCGTTTACCTTAAGGCTTTCCTCTTTCTTGTTGAAACTGTTCGCGTGTTTTTGGATTTCTACAGCTTCTCTGTACAAGCGCGTGTGATAGTGCTTCTCTACAGCCAGAACTTCCGTGTCGGCGAATTTTATTACATGGTCGGTCTCATTCAGTGCATGCTCTGCCACGGCCGATTTCTCCACCTGCCCCAACCTCCAATGTCGCTTATGCTCTTTGATCTTGGTGTTAATTGATCGTCCAGTCATTCCGACATAAACTTTTCCGCATGTGTATGGTATACGGTATATTCCCGACATTGCAAGTGGGTCTCTTTTCTCCTTCGCCGATCTAAGACACTCTTTGATCTTCCTTGTCGGTTTGAAAATCGTCTTTACGCCATGTTTGCGCAATATACGGCCGATTCTGTCCGTCTCTCTGGGAATGTATGGCAGAAAGGCCGTACCCGACATTTCTTTTTCTGGTTCCTTACTTCGCCGAGTGTTTGGCTCTGTTACACTTCTAATGTAATTTGTGGAGTACCCATTGCTCCGCAGAACAGTTTCTAGGTGTTTCATTTCTCGTTTGAGGTGTTGAAGCTCACATATTCGTCCTGCTCTCGTTACGAGCGTACTAATCATGCCTCTTTTCTGGCTCGGGTGGTGGTTTGACAGATTGTGCAGGTATTGGTCCGTGTGTGTCGGTTTCCGATACACGCTGTGTCCCAGGTTTTCGCCGTCCCTTGTGACCAGCACATCTAGAAATGGCGCTTTCTTGTCCTTTTCTACTTCCATGGTAAATGTTACGTTGGCATGGAGGCTGTTCAAGTGTCTCAGGAATTCACGGAGCTGTTCTTCACCATGGCTCCACACCACGAAAGTATCATCGACGTACCTGTACCACACCTTAGGTTTGCAAGTCGCCGAATCCAGTGCCTGTGCTTCGAATTGTTCCATGAAGAAGTTGGCCACCACTGGACTGAGAGGACTACCCATGGCGACACCTTCCAGCTGTTCGTAGAAATCGTCATTCCACGTGAAATAGCTCGTGGTGAGACATGCATGGAAGAGCTTTTTGATGTCTTGCGGGAACATGGAACCGATGTGCTCCAGAGCGTCACTGAGTGGCACTTTCGTAAATAACGAAACAACATCAAAACTGACCAGGATGTCGTTTGGCGCAAGTTTCAGTTTCTTCAGCTTCTCAATGAAATGTCCTGAGTCCTTAATGTATGTGTCGGTCTTCCCCACATGCGGCTGGAGCAGAGAGTCCAAGTGTTTCGCCAGTTTATACGTTGGTGAGCCAGGAGCGCTAACGATCGGTCTCAGTGGAACGTTGTTCTTATGGATCTTGGGTAATCCATACAGCCGAGGCGGTAGGGCTTCTGTGTTGCGCAGGTTTCTCTGTATGTCCGCCGGCAGAGAAGACGCCTTGATTAATCGATTCGTATTCCGAGTGATACGCTGCGTCGGATCTGCGCTTAGTTTTCGGTACGTCGTCGGATCTAATAGGTCTCGGATCTTTTGCTCATAATCTTCGATCTTCATTACGACGGTCGCATTCCCCTTATCGGCAGGCAGTACCAATATACTCTTGTCGGCGTTGAGATTCTTAATGGCTTGTACCTCTTCTTTCTTCAGGTTGCAAGCTGGTGGTTTTGCTCGGCGCAGTATCTTGGCTGTTTCAGTGCGTATTTCCTCTGCCCTTTCACAAGGAAAGGTCCGAATGGCTGCTTCGGTGTTGGCAATGATGTCCTCCATAGGTATAGTTCTTGGGATGATAGCGAAATTCCCTCCTTTTTGAAGAACAGACACTTCCTCTTCGGTCAATTGTCGTTCAGTGAGGTTGACCACTGTGTGTGACATGTCGGGAATCGCCTTGTCGGTCTGCTTCCGGCATCTTTCAAACTTTTTCTTTCACCGCTCGGTTCAGCGCTCGAGTTCGTTCTGCATGCTCCTGTGAGTGATACTGTCGATCTTGTCCCAGTCGTCTCGATGCATTCTGCTACTTAGTTGATAGAAAATGTCCAGAAGTTCCTGATCCGTTCTTGCCAAGTCTCTCCATGTTGTATGTATTCGCTCACGAAGAAAAGTTCGTTCCATTCTGTCGTAGATACGATGTGCTTGGGCGGTGGTGAATAGGCGCTTGCATCTCAAGAACTTCGGTGTAGCACATTCATCTCGGCACCGTGACAGAAAGGCGAGAGAGGACATCAGTCGCGCTTTCTTCTTCCGTCGTTGGTCTAGGTGTCGGTACAATCTGCAAATCTCCTCTCCGTAGAGGCGTAATACAAAATTGTTAAGGCTTTCGTGGCCACTTGTTGACAAACTGCCTATTGGCTTCTGTCTCGGGTTCTTCGGCCGACGTTCATCTAATGATTTTTCTGACGTGCATAAGCGACATTGCAGGTTGGGGCAGGTGGAGAAATCGGCCGTGGCAGAGCATGCACTGAATGAGACCGACCACGTAATAAAATTCGCCGACACGGAAGTTCTGCCTGTAGAGAAGCACTATCACACGCGCTTGTTCAGAGAAGCTGTAGAAATCCAAAAACACGCGAACAGTTTCAACAAGAAAGAGGAAAGCCTTAAGGTAACGGATCCTGGCTGCCCGTACTGCAGCGAACGACCGTCGCAGGTAGCAAGAGGAGAACCGCACCGGAAATGACCGCGGAGAAGCCCTCGGACGTTGGCGCGCCAGGTACATATAGTCTGCGGCCGCGAGCTCGCCGCCAGTTCACCACCGGCAATGGAGGGTGAAGCTTTGACAATGCCAGCCCCTCGCGCTAGCGAAACGTCAGAAAAATCATTAGATGAACGTCGGCCGAAGAACCCGAGACAGAAGCCAATAGGTAGTTTGTCAACAAGTGGCCACGAAAGCGTTAACAATTTTGTGTTAACAACAATGTTGGATTTGTTAACACAAAAGTTGATAAAGTCAAAGAAGATATTGCTGTGATCAATACCGAAATCGGTAATCTTAAACAGGAAATGATAGGCATTCAGGCGGAAATTGCGAGCATAAATACTCGTTTTGATTCCGAAATTAGCAGAATCGAGAAAAGTGTAGGAGAAGCAGTTGCTCCGATCTTCGAGAATAAGGTGACGGAACAAATTCAATTAGTGAAAAAGGAGGATCAACAGAAGGTGGAAACTTTAAAGGCTTTAGTGTCCGAAGTAGATACTAAAGTGAGGAAGCAGGCTAATACCTGCGAAGAGAAAAAGAGGGAAGTGGAAACGCTTGCGACAACCACTTGCCACGTAATTACGAGAGTGTCGGAATTAGAAAAGAAACTTTACGAAAAACAGAGCTATGTGCCAATCGGTGCACATAGTTCGGAATTGTTGACGAAAGAGGAGCGGTTCGACCCCTTGAAAAAAGGCGGTACACACGCGACAGATTTCATTAAAAATTGTGAAAGAGTTTTACCCAGATCATGGACTAACGAGAGAAAAATTTATGCGGTTATTGACGCGTTGGCTGGTGATGCCAAGCGTTGGGGCTTAAACCTCAACATCACGAACCTGACTTTTGACGAGTTTAAAAATTTGTTTCTGGCTGAATACTGGTCAGAGCAAAAACAACAAAGTGTCTGGCGCGAATTTGTCGTATCGAGGCCTCTCGATGCGAATTCGCGCGGCTCGATGAAGGAGTTTTGTGAGGGCTGGATCCGCAAGTTGGAATATTTGCGTGATCGCCACACGGAATCCGAAATAGTCTGGGAACTCTACAAGAAGCTTCCAGATGATACAAAACGCTACGTAGGAAGCAATTTCAGGACAATCAATGTTTTCCTGGAAAGAGTTGAGGACGAGGACAATTGTGCAATAATCGCGACAGTGGTAGAGGCCGTGGTAACAACAACGGGTACCACAGCAACCACAACAATAATAACTATGGGAATAATGCATACCGCAATCTTGGCAGCAATAACAATAGTGGTTCGGGCCGTAATGGCAATCGGTACAATGCAAATACTGACGGAAACTAGTATCATACTAGCGTGATACGGGCTTCGCAGAATAGTAATAACTCCAGAGGGTGTGATCAGCCGCAGCAGCAGCATCTGGGGAGCGTATCTGCTGGGACGAGACAGGGAAACCATTAGCCGCGCCGGTGAGGGGCCGACCGGGCGTGGAGAAATTTTGGCGGCCCAATAACAGTAGAAAACCGAGGTGTCGTCGTTTTGAAAATTCCGTATGGAATAATCAACGGCGGGAGAGTGTGCCAGTGTTAGGAGAAAGGAGTGCGCCCACAAGTAGTAGATCAGCTGTAGACACGGCAGCAGAAAATACATTCACTGTCAGTGAGAACAATTTAAGTAGTGTTCCGGAAATCGATTATAAAGTGGCAGTTGTAACACCCACAGCGGAACTGGATATTGAGTTTAAGAATGATTCGCAATTGTTGAGAGAAGATCAGATGTCGGATAACACGTCCGTCATAGAGCGAGGGGATGCACAGAGGGATGAGGTCTGGTTAAGGCAGTTCGGTGGCTTATACGACGAACTAAGAGATTATGGGGGCCTGTACGGGAGAAGTGTTTATGGGGAGCGCGGGCAGGATTTGCCGCGTCTCGTCCCACAGGAAGATAGTATTTGTGAAGTGATAGAAAGTTCTGGCCCTAACCGGCAGACTTTACCAGAAATAGTTGAGGTTAATGGGGAGCACGAGCAAGATTCGTCGTGTTTCGCGCCGCAGGAGTTGGATGTTGAAGTAGTAACGGAAAGTTCTGGCCCTAACAGGCAGACCTTACCGAAAGTTATAGTGGTAGAAGCAGCCGACCCGTCCGACGCAAACCTCCAGTTTAAACATTGCGAGAGTATTAAGAAGAAAGATTACGAAAATTTTAGTGATAGCCGGACACGATTGGTAGAAAAGCACGTAGATTACAGCGTGTATGAGGTTAGAGCTGACGTTATACGGTCAGACGGTAGCAGTGCGGGTTGCACAGATCCAGAGGAAGTAATTGCAGATACTACTGGGCACATTCCTCCAGGTAGATTGGCAGATGAGATCAATCTGACCAAAGAGGAATCAACGAAAGTGGCAATTAGTGAATTGATAGCAAAGCAACACTCACTAGTTGACGAGTTACAGGAAAAGGTTTCGGTATTGGAGGCGAAGCTACAGACTAAGCCTCAGGACAAACGTGTTGAAATTAAAACTGTATGTGAACAGAGGCTGAAAAAGCCGCCAGATAAGCCGGATTTAGAATCAAAGCTGGATGGTTTTTTCTGGAATGACCTGTATACAGACGAGGATTTATTGTGGGAAAATAAAGAAACAGTCGAGGATAAGTGTAGACAGATAGTAGTGTCTGTTAATATGCACGGCCTACAACTAAACGTGTTGATTGACACCGGTGCAGAATTGAGTGCTGTATCTGGGAAAATATTTGAGTTACAGAAAGACAGACCTGGTATCGTAGTTATGCCAGTAACAGGAGTGAAAATTATCGGTGCTACTGGGAAGGCCAGTAAACCGATCACAAAACAGATTTTTGTCAACTTCGAGATATGTGGGGCACGATTTGAACAAGAGTTTGTCGTCGTGCCAGACTTAACTACGGAAGTAATTATAGGGTTAGATTGGCTATTAAAGTACCGTGCAGTGATTAATTGCGAAAGCGAAACTTTGACATGTACGTCACAAGATAAAACAATAGTAGTTAGTTTAGACGAGGCAGGAAACGGAGTGTATAGGCAATACCAGCCTATACACATTGTTAACTGGCCGGATGCCATTGACGTAGGTATGAATTTGAACTACTGTAACCTGTGGAATCTCGGCATTGAAAATAGTGAATTGGAAAGTACTGTAGACGGTGTGTCAAACGTAACACACGAACAAAGACGAAGCCTGTATGAACTAATAATGAGGAATAAGAGTGTGTTTTCAGACAAACTGGGACTTGTGGAAGAGATAATCAAATTCCCTCCACGGATTGACATTAGTATTGGTGTGAAAAAAGATCGTTTGCGAGAAATAATGAAGCTAAAAGCCGATGCTCGCATACGTCGTCATGACGCTAAAGCGCATTTTGCTAAGTTTGCAATCGGAGACTTAGTACTTGTGAAAGCTCATGAGAAATCGAGCGAGATAGACAATGAAATCTCTAAATTTAAGTTTGTTTATAATGGGCCATATAAAGTCATTGGTACACTTCTCACAAATGCTTATTGCTTAGAGTATCCAAGCTCTGGAAAACTATTAGGTATACGGAACATTGTAGACTTGAAATTGTACCAACCTAGGATTGATTAATACCACAGAATGGGTAATTTGTACAGGATGTAATAGAGTGTAAGATTTAACGATTTGCTAGATTGCCATTCTTTTGCCTGACCAAGAGGACATTAAAGAAGTTGTAATTAATAAGTAATTAATTTTGATTCAATGATCTAAGAGTAACTGATAATTAATCAATTGAAAAACCCAAGCTGCTAGTTTAAGTTTTCAGCTGAGTCACAATAGATTAAAGATTGTAAATATGATTTTGTAACTACCTGTAAGATTTCATAAATATGTGATTTACTAGTCATTGCCGATGTACTTAGACGCTGTTTTAAGTTTCAGGCTAGTACATGCGTGTGATGATGGACAGTGTTGAGTTATCCACTGTGATAGTGTTAATGGACTCCTTGAAATTACTCGGGAGTGAGTTTTCCCGAAAGAATTCAGTGAAACGGACGTTCTGGAAATGCCGTTACAAGGGCGAGTGAGATCAAGTGTGCCGCACAGGCGGGCGCAACAATATTGACGAGGCGGAGCCGCTGTCGGCTCTTGTGCCGCTGTCGGCATTCTTTGTACTTGCGGGTACGGAAGGCGGAGTTGTTTTTCTTCCCGGACAGCTGATGTGAAAGAATTCTGCTGTCAATATTTATGTTTTTGTCGATCTGCTGTATATTATTTTCTTGTTTAGCGTTAAGTGGACTCTTATGGCGAGAGTATTAATTATGAAAAGGTTATATAAAATGTGTATTCTATGTAATTAATTATTAATTTGCGTATTTTGATCTACCTGTTTTTATGACCATGTACTCTGATTAATTTTGTAAATAGTATTCCATTTCTTGTACTGATAAGAATTTTGATGATTTTAGAATAGTTAAACCATTTTTTTATGTTTTCTTAGAATTTTAATATATTGTCAACCTGTTTTCTTTTGCGTAAGATGACAGAGTGGAATAAGGTTAGGAGTGTCTCCACTCAATTATTATGGTCTAAAAATTGATTTATGGTTAATTAGACGAATGCTAAATTTTGTTGATGTTTTGAGCATATGCATTTCCGCTGTTTCTTTTTTGGGACATTTTCTGAGTCTGTTTAGGTTACACGAACATCCTCAGACAATGTGGGGCACGTGTAACGCCGGAAATGCATATCCTCCTATTTCCATCTATTGTACTATAAATTTTTTCCTTATTTTGTCACCTGAAGATATGACATTTCTGTCTCTTTATATATTGTAATTGTTTTACTGTTTGTATATATATACTTATGCATTTACGTCGATGTATAATTCGTTTGTTTTGTAAATATTGTTTGTATTTTTACAGTTGGTCTGGCCTAGGGAAAACTATGCTATCGAACGAGTACATCGATAGGTCGTGTGGAGAACCAAAGTGTTTAGGATCTTTGGTAGTGTTAACTCTGCCGCATGGTGCACGGGCAGAGAGGGTCTGGCTGGAGTAGTGCGGTTGGGCAGGTGTGTTGTGTGACGCTCCCGAGAGTTGCCGCGCTTTCGGGGTTTGGCGGCATTTAGTTGCGTTCGACTTGCTATGATAGTTTCTGATACGGTGTCGCGGGCGGGAAGCATTAGCTGGCACACATCAAGAGCCCGCTTCGCCTGGTGACCGTGTCGAGAAGAAGGCGCGCCAACATCCAGCTTCTGCAACAACGACGGCCGACAATGAGTGACTGTCGCCACCTCCACGACCAACGACTTCAAACCTTCAATCAACCACCTACGAAGACTGGAAGCACGTAAACTTTTAGAACTGTATGGCAGACCTTAGCTTTAAAATTGTTCCATTCACAAAATTACAGCAACCTTTGTTGCTCATTGTCCCAATTGCATTTCCAAGCAGGTTCCCTTCCTTTTCCAGAATGAACCCGAGTGTCGTTGCAATTCAAACGCCAGCATTAGTGTAATATCATTCCATTTCGCAGCTTTAATTTCAAAATTCAGTTAAAGTATTCATAGCTGGCTACAATATTTAGATTACACAAGCACAAATTAAAAGTGCGAGTTTTGTTACCATATTTTAGCTTACCTGTGACTGCAGCCCAGCTTGGTATGTACTAAATTTTACTATTGTTAATTGCTCAGAATCATTTAATTCAAGTTCAAAGTTAAATCTCTTATTTCTAAATTGCGTAGATTCAAGTAGCTTTTGAAATCATTGTTGAGGTAGCCCAAGACTAAGCTTATTTTATTGAATTTCGTAGTGCTTCAGAAACAAAGTTCACTATTAATTTCAGTCACTAAATTAACTTTCAATTTTCCGGTTTTATTAATTCTTTTGCTAAATTAAGTCTGAGTGTAGCGAAATTAATTACTTCTGACAAACTTTCAGTTTTCACACAACACGTGTCAACCTTCAGTTGCCACGCTTTTAGTGCTAATTATATGTGCAATAACCTTTCTTTTTCAGTTATTATAGTAGTTGTCCATAGGACTGGCGACCATAATTTTCCCCAATACTCAAACAGCTAATTAACGCCAATTAATTGCTAATGTAATGACTGCACATTTACTTTCTTTATTAATTTTACCTTGTTCTCAAAATCAATTTCCACCGATTTCATTTTCATTTTTCCTTTCATTTAGATGTAATCCTTTCCTCCCTCTTTACTGACAAATTAACTTCGGTGACGATTGCTTTTCCCAAATTTCCATTAGGTGCACACGGTTTAATTTTTCACTGTCATTGAGGTCGATAAGTGAGGGGGAGGTTACATGTAATCCATGCTCTTAAACATTTTATGACAGTGGGTTTTCACAGTGGAATGTAAACCATTTCATTTTCTTCAAGTGTATCTATGATACTACGACAGACAGTGACAAAACATTAATAGATTACCAGACACAGTAATTTTGCACAGATGGTAAAATAAAAATAATGATCTTAGGTACTGGCTGTTGCCTATCCCTAGTAACCATTACAGTAAATATAGGGTGGTGGCAGAGAACGTTTGGTTGTGCGATCCTGTAGTCACTCTGTTGTGGTACTGGATGTGCTTCTGAAAATAAATCAAAGATGTATTGAATGAATTATTGAATATTTTTTTATAGAACGTGGAAGTAATGGAAAGAACAAACATTAAGTAGAATAAAATCACTAGATATCAAATTAGAATGATATCACTACATGTCAAATTAGAAAAGAATTAAGTATGTACTGATTAGTAACATGAATTTTGTATGTAGAATACGCCACTCTGTCACCAATGAGGTGCAAATCAATCTCAAATGAAGTACCTAGGTGTAAAATCTCCTATATTTGAGCACATACTAAGTTGTTAAATGGTGGAACATGTAATCAGCTTATCTGATCATGTATTGCATTCACATTTCAACTGGGCTGCTGAAGATAGTGATGCTACAGATTTACCGACAGTAATTATGTAGGTGTGTGTTCAAGGCATTAAGCATTCTAACAGCACCTTCACGTTATATACATTAACTAACATGGCTTGACATACATAAACCATCACAATTTCAAAAGAATAGAAATTTATTCTACTCATTCATCATATTCTGTACATCCCACCAAAAAGGTGAACAAGAAGAGAAATTTCTTCGACTCTACCACCAAGAAGGTGAACCTATAGGGAGCAAGTAAAGGTAAATATTAACAAAAGACAACCAAACGTTACTTAAGCTGTTCACTACATTAACGAGAAACCATCACAATACTGCTTAATGCTAGTGCTGTTTATGCCAGTTAAATGTATTCTAGTGGATTAGAAAGAAAGCTGCTGCTACTTCACTTACATTAGGTAGCTGCAGGATGTCTCATAAGAAACTTAATATTTACTTCATTAATCAAGTGTATTTTCAAAGAATACAGTAACCTAAATATGTAATTACATAGAACAGCTTACAACACAATACCTGCCATTCATCTAAAGAAGGAATCAAATCCTTGCACTAAGATAATCAGTGGAAGGAGTCACAAATGAGATATGTTTCAAATTTTCCTTTGAGTTTGCTAACTAATTACTTCTTGTATGTTCGATGGTAGATTCTCAAATATCTTCATACCATAATACATGACTTTGTTAAATCCTACTTAAGGATGCAAAGTTTACACAAAAGTTATATTTCTATCTTGTATTGATAGTGCAGATCAAATTTCAGGTTGAACTGATTTTTTCACAACCACACTACGCCTTGATTAGAAAAACTCTGTGATTGTGGCAGTGGCTAAGAGTGAGCCAACTGCCATTTTCTCTTACCACTTATGTGCCCGCTATAATGACTGATTTTTTAGGCACCATACAGCTTTCTCAGCTGTAGTACGATGCACAGGAAGGCGAGAGACAACTGTTGCCCTCCCCACTGATGTACTTCCCACTGCTGCTGACAATGACAACAATAAAAGTAATCTGAATGTATGTTTTGCTCTATTTGTATTTCATGTGCAGCTCTTGCTCGTTCTAAGTATGTGGAATGAGTATATAATGAACGACCTTGTGCCACCATAGTTGTCTGTCAACCAAGAGATTATTTTAATCAAAATTTAGAAGAAAACGATAATTGTTTATCACTAAGACTGCCAAAGGTTCACAAAATCATTGAACAATAGTCACAAAAGTTTTTTATTATTGTCCCACTAATACAATCTGGGAAGTGCTTTAAAAGAATTTCCAGAAATTGTTGTCAGACACCTTTTGTATTATTTTTCAATCTTTATTTACCAAGACCAGTTTTGAATCACTTTCATCAGATGGTACATATTCATTGCATGTGTGAACTGTACATATTTCTAACCACATTCGGTGCATATATGTTTCTTTCTCTTGCGATAACTACATGAGCCACAAGAAAGCTGCAAATATGCAACAAATATGTACCATCTGATGATAAATCGCTTGTTAACTTAAAGCCAGTCATGGTAAATAGAGACAGAAGAATAAAATCAAAGACAATTGACTGCTGTAAACCTTTACAAAAATTTAAATCTGAACTGAAAGTGCTGCTTCTTGCAACTTCTGCTCCAAGGGTGGATATTTAACAAAAACCTTGTGGTATAAAAAGACTACAATGATTGCTTGTGATATTTAAAAGTAGATGTAAACATTATGTAACAGTAACATGAACAGTGACAGAGACCAATATGTTCATTATCATTACTTTTCAGCCAATAAGTTAGCTGGTAATCTGTAAATAGCCAGTATGTAGCCATAAACAAAGACAGACTGTAAATGTAACGTAATCTACACCACTTTGATAGAAACAGGCCAATGGTCCTTGGAACACAGCATTATTTTGAACTAAGCAAAACACACACAAACTATATCCGAAGTCCACGAGACTCAGAGCCATAGACACGGGTTCACAGGTAGATTCCATGTTTCTTGACTTCCGGAAGGCGTTCGATACAGTTCCCCACAGTTGTTTAATGAACAAAGTAAGAGCATAAGGACTATCAGACCAATTGTGTGTTTGGATTGAAGAGCTCCTAGATAACAGAACACAGCATGTCATTCTCAATGCAGATAAGTCTTCCGAAGTAAGAGTGATTTCAGGTTTGCTGCAGGGGAGTGTCATAGGACCGTTGCTATTCACAATATACATAAATGACCTTGTGGATGACATCGGAAGTTCACTGAGGCTTTCTGCAGATGATGCTGTGGTGTATCGAGAGGTTGTAACAATGGAAAATTGTACTGAAATGCAGGGGGATCTGCAGCGAATTGACGTTAGGTGCAGGGAATGGCAATTGAATCTCAATGTAGACAAGTGTAATGTGCTGCGCATACATAGAAAGAAAGTTCCCTTATCATTTAGCTACAAAACAGCAGGTCAGCAACTGGAAGCAGTTAATTCCATAAATTATCTCGGAGTAAGCATTAGGAGTGATTTAAAATGGAATGATCATATAAAGTTGATCGTCGGTAAAGCAGATTCCAGACTGAGATTCATTGGAAGAATCCTAAGGAAATGCAATCCGAAAACAAAGGAAGTAGGTTACAGTACGATTGTTCGCCCACTGCTTGAATACTGCTCAACAGTGTGGGATCCGTACCAGATAGGGTTGATAGAAGAGATAGAGAAGATCCAACAGAGGAGCAGCGCTTCGTTACAGGATCATTTAGTAATCGCAAAAGCGTTACAGAGATGACAGATAAACTCCAGTGGAAGACTCTGCGGGAGAGACGCTCAGTAGCTCGGTACGGGCTTTTGTTAAAGTTTCGAGAACCTACCTTCACCGAGGAGTCAAGCAGTATATTGCTCCCTCCTACGTATATCTCGCGAAGAGACCATGAGGATAAAATCAGAGAGATTAGAGCCCACACAGAGGCATACCGACAATCCTTCTTTCCACGAACAATACGAGACTGGAATAGAAGGGAGAACTGATAGGGTACCCTCCACCACACACCGTCAGGTGTCATGCGGATTATGGATGTAGAAGTAGAACAAAATCAGTTTATATAAAGTGATCTACTTCTCAATTATAAAAGGTGGATTGGCATAAAGTCATGACTTCACCTGCCTGCTTTGACCAGTAATGCCATCAACATGGTGTACAGTATTTCAAGCACATACAATATGGTGACCACGATATCACTCATTACACCTGCGAACAAACATAAATAGCATGTGAAGTATTTAACTCCATCAATCAAATGAAACTAACAGGACAACCAAATGAAGAGGACAAACTAAATAAAGAACAATAAGAATAATGACATCGCTGCAAAACAAATATTCACCCAAAAATCAAGCACACAATATCCTCAAACTTAATAAAAAATTTACAAAAATGAGAACTACTGGTATTGTAAATTTCACGTGACCTATATATTTCAAATGAAGACCTCAATACCAGTAACCCATACAGAACTCAAAAACTAAACACAATTTTCACTTGAGCTACACAGCACCAACAAAGCCCTCGATACCAGGAACCAACCACTCTAAAACATGGTATTGCAAATTTCGCTTCACCCACAAAGCTCAAGCAAAGCCCTAGATACAACACTTTCACTTACTCTATCTAAACCAAAGTTCTCAGTACAACAAACCAAACCATGTTCACATGACTAATATCAGAAATGTATCCTAAACAATGATGGTACATCATTACCCATGATACCTACCATTAACATTCCAACAATTACCAAACACTAACAAGGAAATCCCGAAAATTCATGAAAACTTTCAGCACCACCAATTTCAATGTACACAAACAACTTCACCCATTGCAACAAACAATTAGCCTCTCATAAACATCTGTATCTTCTTCACAACAGAAGAAAAAAGAAAAATCTTAACTCTGTGACCACAAGAAACACACGGCACTGATATTTCCAAACATCAAAATGAAACCATCAGCTGAAATATGCAAATTCAAAGTAACTCACCAGAAAGCCAGCACAAATTCTTTCAATACCAACATGAAACATTCAATTCATGTCAAACTACTTACTAAAAAATATGAAGCACAGCAGAGAGGCACCCAATACTACAGCACACAATCTAAAAAGACAAAGACTCAAAAACATCAAGGCTCACCATGACATTATGGGAAAAAGGAGATGGGTGTAGCATCAGCACCTGACCTTATGCAAATAAGCTGACATTAGCCTCAGGTAGGAAATAGTGATGACGCAATGACTGCCAATTGACAAGAAAAGAGGACTAAATTATCATGAATGAAATTTAATTACTGCTGGAACATTTGTTCAGAGTTTGAATGTTTTTGATTCAACCCAAGAAGGCCAGTACTGCCTGCTTTGCACTTAACGTGATCTTTCTCACTCTACTGGTCCACAAACAGAATACTTTTATTCAATCTGTGCTACAGAATTTTCTTTCTAAGCAGCGCAGCTAGATCCAAAAATTGTCCATTCTAACATTGAAATTCTAATACTTACATCGTAAACAATTTATTCCCTAGTGGTACTTACTATTAATAATGAAGAGTGAATTTACTAGACATTTATTTGATTTGCGAATTTTCTGAATGTCAGGCGAGACATTCATATGAATCCTAGCCTGCTATTTCAGCATCTTGTTTTGCAAATGCAAATTTCCCATTGTATTTCCAGTTTTGCTGCATTTTTTTCCTGTTTTAAGCGAGCTTCATAGCTGTATACTTCAGTGACTAAAAGTAAAGTTCAACAACTCCATTACTTAAAGGCATGTTGCGTTCCGCTTTCTGTCTCTTAGAAATCACAATACCACAAAGCCTATTACTTAGTTACTACAAAAGTTCCAAGCGGCATATACCACCTCGTCGATAACAATAACAAACACAGATCTTTCTGCCCGCCAAAAATTTCGTCTTCAAAGCTAATACTCGCAACGCCTTTAACGGGAGTATCTCCCGATACTGCGCACTTGGCTGTTTTGTCGTTTGGCTGCCGTAAGTCACGTGACTGTCCCTTCAGTAAGCACTTGGCCGCGAGGACGGTTTTCATGCAATTGCACCCGTGAATACCGAAGGGATTAGTTAAGCATGAAATAATTTCCATCTTATGTTTTAGTCCTTCATGTTCAATAAACAGAATAGTGTAAAAGTTCCGCAGTAGGCCCATATTGAAATTTGCGTAATTGATTTATGTGCGTACAGATACGGTACGCCAAAATATTCTGCCGATTAGTCAGTTCTTTTTCCCGTCTGTAAATCTTAGTTGTTATAACGAAATGTGCGTTAAAT